>NC_057804.1:141498667-141506088 GCF_018294505.1 Triticum aestivum
CTCTCCGCCGCCGCCGAAGCTGCTGACCAGGCCGGAGCCCCGCCGCCGTCTCCCTCCTCACCGTCCCGCACCTCTCCCTCACCCGACTCTCCACTCTTCCCCACAGGGAACCACCGCCGCCGTCGCTTGCTGCCGTCGGCGTCCCCGCCTTGCCACCGGCCGGATCTGGTGCCCGGAGGTTAGATCCATGCCCCGCGCCGCCTTCCCCGCCGTCCGTCGCCGCCGGTGACCTTCCCTCCTCCGCCGCACCCTCGCCGCAGTGGATCGGGAGGAGCCTGATCCGGTCGCCTCGCCTGCGTCCTCCTGCGTTGACCCGGCCACCTGGGCCCTGGTCTCGCCTGCCGGCCCGCTTGCCTGCCCCGCCGGCTTGCTACGCCTACCGGGCCTCGGCCCACTCTGGTGAGCGCCCCGCCAACCTTACCCCTCGCCCTAGGCATCTTTTAGCTATTTGGCGCGCGTCTGTTTTTTTTCTTTAGAAAATGCCTGTCCCTGACATTATCATGCCATGTTCATCGCATTGTAACTCTGCATCTGTAGCTCCGTTTTGCGCGTGTAATATGTCAAATTGTTCGTCTCAACGAGTACTTCATTTCATACCATTGCATCATGTTCATTTAAGCTCATCTTGATGCCTGAATCATCGTTGCAAGAGTGCTTCACAATGTTGTCTGCTGTCTGTTAACAGAACATGCTCATTTGTCATTTTTGCCATGTTTGATGTGTGCATCCTATGAGGTTGATGTCTACATGTGTTTTGATCTATGCCATGACATCTTTACAGAGGTGCTTACCATGTATTTTTGTGATCAATGTGGTGACTAGCACAAGCATGCAAACTAGGCGTCATGATGTTGCTGATTTTAGTCTCTGTTCTGCTGTTATTTTGATGCCATGTAAACTTGATGCTACAGAGAGATCCAAGCATATTTTGAGATACTTCAGTCAGGGTGTTTTGAACATATGGTTGTTGTCTATCCATTCATGCCCCTGTTTGCAATTATGGAGTAGTCTAGCATGTCATTTTAGTGCTCTACTTTTGCTTCAAAATGTTTCCTGGCAGATTGTTTACATGTTATTCAATTTTGCCGAGGTTGTTGTAGTTGATCCTTGCATGCTATGAACTTCTTCTTGCCTTGGTTTATTTCATAAACATGTCTTCTTGCTTATGCTATGCTTATCTTGTCATTCAATGACTTGTGGTGAGTGAATCGAGCTTGTTAAGTAGGGTACTTGCTGTTACTGTTTTGCTAGGCTGAATCTGTTATTTCGTTATGCTATGTAAACCTGCTTCTACAAGTCATTCTATGCATAATATGGATATGTTCACTAAATATGTTTTGTTCTACATGTCATGTTCTATGCATTCATGCCCCTAGTTGCATTTATAGCCTGCTGTAGCTTGTTGTAATCTTGCACCAAAGTTGCTAAATAATGTTGCTGCCAGCCTGTTAACATTAAGTTCAGTTGTTGCCATGATTGTTGCTAGTGTTAAATGTACCCTATGAACTTGCTATGGCCATGCTTAGCTTCATAAATATGCCATCTTACTGTTGGTTGCCTTTCCATGCCATGTATTGCTCTGTGGCGAGTGGTACAAGCTCACCAACATGCCTACTTATCATTGTTTCTGCCATGTATGAATCTGTATTATATCTTGCTATGTTTACATGGGTGCCATCATATTTTCTGATCCTTTTGGCTTATGGTCACTAAAGGACATTTGATCTATACATTTAATAGATTCATGCCAGGCATTTGTTTGCCATGATAAGTTCCTGTAACATGTTGCTTGATAGCTCTGAACATTGCAACCTAATGTTATTTTCTGCAGTCTGAAATTGTTATTACTTGCAATCTTGCCATGTGTGTTTGACCATGTTCTAGTGATTTCTGGAGATAGCTCAGTATTCATGTTTTGTAATGCTTTACCTGTAAATCATGTCCATGCCTTTTGTTTTGATGTTGACGTCCTGTAGCGTGTTGTTTTGATGCTTGTAAGATGCCTAGTTGCTGTTTTTGGACAGGTTGTTGCTATAACTTGTAGTTTGTGAGTGTTGAACCATTGCTCCGTTTTGAGTGTGTTATATATGAAACTTGATTGATTTTGCATGAAGCTTCATATTATCATGTTGCATCCTTGTTTTGAGGTGTTTGCTTGATGTTTGAATGCATTTTGCATCAATGCCATGTTTAGCTTGTTTTGCTCATATCTTCTAGGCCGTAGCTCCGAACTAAATGAACTTTATATGTAACTTGACTAGAATCTCGTGTAGATCATCTTTGTGTATCTTAACTTGCTGTTTAACAACTTGAACATAAGGTTTATTCAGATTTGGACCAATTTCGAAATATGCATATGAGGACTTACCGGATTTGTTATATATTGTTCCCGGCCTTATTTAAACTTGCATTGATGTGTTGCTCTTGTTTGCATCATCTCTTGCCATGAGTAGCTTCATGTAGCCTTGTCATGCATCATGCTTGGTTGGGCATCATGTCTTGTTCATGTGTGGTGTGTTTACCGTGTTGTGTGCTTCTTCTCGATAGTTCCCGTTTCGTTGCGACCGTGAGGATTCGTTCGTCTACGCTTGGTTCGTCTTCGTGGCTTCACCTTCTTCATGGACTCGTTCTTCTTCCTTGCGGGATTTCAGGCAAGATGACCGCTACCCTGGATCTCACTACTATCATTTCTATGCTAGTTGCTTCGTTCTATCGCTATGCTGCGCTACCTATCTTTTGCTCATCAAGCCATCCCAAATTGCCATGAACCTCTAACCTTTGACACCCTTCCTATGCAAACCATTGTTTGGCTATGTTACCGCTTTTGCTCAGCCCCTCTTATAGCGTTGTTAGTTGCAGGTGAAGTTGAAGATTGCTCCATGGTGGACAGGGTTATGTTGGGATATCACAATATCTCTTATATTATTAATGCATCTAGATACTTGGTAAAGGGTTGAAGACTCGGCCTTATGCCTGGTGTTTTGTTCCACTCTTGCCACCCTAGTTTCCGTCATACCGGTGTTATGTTCCCGGATTTTGCGTTCCTTACGCGGTCGGGTGATTTATGGGACCCCCTTGATAGTTCGCTTTGAATAAAACTCCTCCAGCAAGGCCCAACCTTGGTTTTACCATTTGCCTCACCTAGCCCTTTTTCCCTTGGGAGTCGCACTCTCGAGGGTCATCTTTATTTTACCCCCCCCGGGCCAGTGCTCGTCGTGAGTGTTGGTCCAACCCGTCAACCGCCGGTGGCCACCAGGGGCAACTCTGGGCTGGCCTACCGGAAGTTTGGACAATCCGGTGTGCCCTGAGAACGAGATATGTGCAGCTCCTATCAGGATTTGTCGGCACATTCGGGCGGCTTTGCTGGTCTTGTTTTACCATTGTTGAAATGTCTTGTAAACCGGGATTCCGAGTCTGATCGGGTCTTCCTGGGAGAAGGTATATCCTTCATTGATCGCAGAGCTTATCATGGGCTAAGTTGGGACACCCCTGTAGGGTATAATCTTTCGAAAGCCGTGCATGCGGTTATAGGCAGATGGGAATTTGTTAATGTCCGGTTGTAGATAACTTGACACCAGATCCGAAATAAAACGCATCAACCGTGTGTGTAGCCGTGATGGTCTCTTTTCGGCGGAGTCCGGGAAGTGAACACGGTTTCTGGGTTATGTTTGACGTAAGTAGGAGTTCAGGATCACTTCTTGATCATTGCTAGCTTCACGACCGTTCCATTTTCTCTCTTCTCGCTCTTATTTGCGTATGTTAGCCACCATATATGCTTAGTCGCTGCTGCAACCTCACCACTTTACCCCTTCCTTTCCCTTTAAGCTTTGCTAGTCTTGATACCCATGGTAATGGGATTGCTGAGTCCTCGTGGCTCACAGATTACTACAACAACAGTTGCAGGTACAGGTTTTGCGATGATCATGACGCGAGAGTGATGTTTGCTTGTGTTGGAGTTCTTCTTCTGCTTCTTCTTCGATCAGGGATAGGTTCCAGGTCGGCAGCCTGGGCTAGCAGGGTGGATGTCGTTTGAGTTTCTGTTTGTGTTTCATCCGTAGTCGGATGATGCTCTTATGTATTGTGATGTTGTATTCGTGAGGCATTGTATGCCTCTTGTATGTATCCCCATCTATTATGTAATGTTGATGTAATGATATCCACCTTGCAAAAGCGTTTCAATATGCGGGTCTACCCTTGGTGGGACCTTCGAGTTCCTTTTGGATAGAGTCGCATATTGGGCGTGACAAGTTGGTATCAGAGCCTCGACCGACCCTAGGAGCCCCCTTGATTGATCGTGTAGTTTGGCCGTTGTTGAGTCTAGAAGAAAATTGTTTTTCGGAGTCTAGTTATATTGGAGTGTGGGAATTCTTTTTACTCCTCAGCCCCTTCGTCGCTCTGGTGAGGAATCTTGATGTAGGTGTTTTGAGTTACTCCTCTTCCCCTTAAAATTTTTCTTTAGGATCACGCAGTTGGTTTTCCGATCGTTGTTCCTCAGCTCTTTTCATCCGGTGCATTTCTCGTCAAGTTGACTCGAGCCCCTTCTTCTTCGAGTTCAATCCTCAGTTGTTTTCTTTTCCCACCCGCCCACCCTTTTCTTCTCAAAGCCGGAGTTCATAATCGAGTATCCATCCTACTCGTGTGAAGCCTTTGCCTTCTTTTCAACCGGTGTCTTCTCTTCAAGTTATTCGTCGTTTTCCCCCTCCAAGTTGCCTTTGTTTTTCCCGCCCTCCCACCCTCTTCTTCCCGGATCCTGAGTCTGTTTCGAGCATCAATTTCATTCATGCGGAACCTCTTCAGTTTTTCGTAAATTATCTCAACCGGTGAATTCTCGTCTTGTTCAACATTCTTCATCTCTTTTTCTTCTCCGGTGGATCCAAATTCAAGTTTTTCATTGTCGATCGTATTCTTTCCCTCAGCTCAAATATTTCCCTTTGCTCGTTCGCCTCTCGCCATTCAATCATTCCGGAGTTCGGAAGACATTTCAGGAGATTCGTCTGTGTTCCAATTAATTCAAGGTTGTCACCTCATTCAAGTATTTCAATTGTTCCGGTGCATCTTCTATCTGTTCATCAATCCTTTTCAACGGTGTTTCTTTCAGTGGGCCCTAACCCACAGGTCTTTTCCCAGGATCTTACCTGACTCTTTCTAATTCCCCGGGAGTGATTCTCAATTCTTTTAAGTGTGACGTAAGAATGGATTCCATCAGTCACATGCCTTTCAAGATCGATTTCAAATCATTTCATTGTTGGCCCAACCTCCTTGCTTTCCATTCTCCCGGAGTATCTCAGTATTTTTGGTGGTGTTTTTCCCGTCATCAGTTGAAGACCGAAGAAGAGTTCCTCTTAAATCTTGTTCATTCTCTCGAAGTTTCGCGGTTCTACCCTCATGTTATCCTCTCGAATTATTTCAGTTTGTCAGATATTCTTTTCTTACCCATCCGGAGTATGTTAGGAGTTGTTTCTCGGAGGCCATCATTCCAGTTATCATTCTCTATTTATTCCGGTGCTTCCTTCAAGTGTTCTTTAATCAGCTCATGATCTCTTTGTCCTTTTGCATCTAAATCCCCTCGAGCATATTGGTTCTTCTAATTCTTCCCGGTGATTCAGTCTCTTTCATAAGTCATTTCAGAATTCTTACAGTGGTTCGTTGAACATTCTTTTTCCTTGATCATCATATTAATTCATTCGTTCTTTTCAACCCTACCGGTGGTTCATGAAGACTTTCTCAAGTTCGCGCTATATCTCTTCTCAATCATTTTCAAGAAGAATAAGTAGTATGCAAAATCCATTGTTTGTCATCAATTTAATTTGATGAAGGATAAGCATACAATAAATCTTATTCTTATTCCATCCAAGTGATTAATCCCTTTCTTCGGAGTTTGTTCTTGATGAATAAATTCTAGTTTCAAGTGTTTTCATCTTTTCTTTTCCGGAGTTCAAACTTCCTCAGCCATTTCATCGGTGCCTCCATCTAAATCATCGCAAGGCTCATCTTATTCTTTCATACTTCATTCTATCTCATCATCCTTTTTGTCACCGGAGTTCTTCATGGTGGTTCTTCATGATTTAATTCATTCTTCAAGTGTTCATCAAGATTCTTGTTCAAGGAGCTCAAGTATCTTCCTTCTTGCATCTCAAAGTGCAATTAATTCTCCATATTCCTTTGAAGTGGAGTTCTGCATTTCTTCGTTCTCCTCAGCTATTTAATCTTTCCCGCTTGTGGTCGGTTATCACCTCATAATTTTGAGTTGTTTTCCATAAGTCCACAACAAGCTTATTCTTTCGTTGTTGATTTTCTCAACAACTCCGTTCATTCCTTCCTTCAAAGTTCTTTTCATTCCACTACTTCAATTTTTCTGGAGGCATCGCTTTGTTCATCTCGTCAAGTGCCATCCCGTCTTGTGAAGTTCTTGTTCTATTACTCCATGTTTCAGCTAGAGTGCTGCCTAAATCCTTTCAGTCTTATTCCTTTTTTATCTCGTTTTAACCAGAGTGGTTTCATAGTCTATCTGATTCCGTGAACTTTCGATTCTCGCCATTCTCGTCGTTCCTCTCTTTTTCTCGGGTGCTCTCGATTCTTTGCTTCTTCTCTTGAGTTCGCCTTTCACCGCATCCTTTTTTCCCTTCTGTCTCGGTCCTAAGATCTTGGGACGAGATCTCTTGTTAGTGGAGGAGTGTTGTACCGCCCCGGATTCGTTGCGCCAGGTGTCCGCCAGTTATTCGCCGTCGTTGCCATGTTATTTGCTTGGGTGTTGCATTTTATCATGTCATCATTTGCATCATGTCATCATGTGCATTGCATTGCATACGTGTTCGTCTCATGCATCTGAGCATTTTCCCCGTTGTCCGTTTTGCATTCCGGCACTCCTATATCCTCCGGCGTCCCCCTCTTCTCACTTTTTGTGAGTGGGTGTTAAACGTTCTCGGAATGGACCGAGGCTTGCCAAGTGGCCTTGGTATAGCACCGGTAGACCGCCCGTCAAGTTTCGTGTCATTTGGAGGTCGTTTGGTACTCCAACGGTTAACCGGGTAACCGTAAACCCCCTTTCTCTTTGCAGCCCAACACCCCTTCCAAAGTGGCCAAAAACCCAGCAAACTCCCCTCTATGCTCTCCGCCATTCGATCACGATCGCGTGGCCGAAAACCGCTCCTCATTTGGACTCTCCTAGCTCCATCTACCTATAAATACACCTCCCCCTCCGAAATTCTCGGTCTAACCCTAGCCTTCCTCTTCCTCGCGCTGCCGGACGTCCAACCCCACGCTGGACATGTCCACTGCCCAGCCACCTCACCCCGACCAATCAGAGGAGGCCACATCATCCCTGCCGCCTCCCTCAGCCATTCGGCGCCTGCCACGTCGCCCCCGCGCCGCCGCTGGCCCGCGAGCCCGAAGCGGGCCCGCCAAGCCCATCCGCCGCCATC
>NC_057804.1:141506505-141542025 GCF_018294505.1 Triticum aestivum
GCGCCCGCCGCCTCCGTGGAGCTCTCCGCCGCCGCCGAAGCTGCTGACCAGGCCGGAGCCCCGCCGCCGTCTCCCTCCTCACCGCCCGCGCCTCTCCCTCACTCGACTCTCCTCTCTTCCCCGCAGGGAACCACCGCCACCGTCGCTTGCTGCCGTCGGTGTCCCCACCTCGCCACCGGCCAGATCCGGTGCCCGAAGGCCAGATCCGTGCCCCGCGCTACCTTCCCCGCCGTCCGTCGCCGCCGGTGACCTTCCCTCCTCCGCTGCACCCTCACCGCAGTGGATCGGGAGGAGCCCGATCCGGTCGCCTCGCCTGCGTCCTCCTGCGTTGACCCGGCCACCTGGCCCCCGGTCTCGCCTGCCGGCCCGCTTGCCTGCCCCGCCGGCCTGCTACGCCTACCGGGCCTCGGCCCGCTCTGGTGAGCGCCCCGCCGACCTTACCCCTCGCCCTAGGCGTCTTTTAGCTATTCGGCGCGCGTCTGTTTTTTTCTTCAGAAAATGGCCAAGTCCCTGACATTATCGTGCCAAGTTCATCGCATTGTAACTCTGTATCCGTAGCTCTGTCTTGCGCGTGTAATATGTCAAATTGTTCGTCTCAACGAGTACTTCATTTCATACCATTGCATCATGTTCATTAGAGCTCATCTTGATGCTTGAATCATCGTTGCAAGAGTGCTTCATAATGTTGTCTGCTGTCTGTTAACAGAACATGCTCATTTGTCATTTTTGCCATGTTTGATGTGTGCATCCTATGAGGTTGATGTCTACATGTGTTTTGATCTATGCCATGCCATCTTTACAGAGGTGCTTACCATGTATTTTTGTGATCAATGTGGTGACTAGCACAAGCATGCAAACTAGGCATCGTGATGTTGCTGATTTTAGTCCCTGTTCTGCTGTTATTTTGATGCTATGTAAACTTGATGCTACAGAGAGATCCAAGCATATTTTGAGATACTTAAGTAAGGGTGTTTTGAACATATGGTTGTTGTCTATCCATTAATGCCCCTGTTTGAAATTATGGAGTATTCTAGCATGTCATTTTCGTGCTCTACTTTTGCTTTAAAATGTTTCCTGGCAGATTGTTTACATGTTATTCAATTTTGCCGAGGTTGTTGTAGTTGATCCTTGCATGCTATGAACTTGTTCTTGCCTTGGTTTGTTTCATAAACATGTCTTCTTGCTTATGCTATGCTTATCTTGTCATGCAATGACTTGTGGTGAGTGAATCGAGCTTGTTAAGTAGGGTACTTGCTGTTACTGTTTTGCTAGGCTGAATCTGTTATTTCGTGATGCTATGTAAACCTACTTCTACAAGTCATTCTGTGCATAATATGGATGTGTTCACTAAATATGTTTTGTTCTACATGTCATGCTCTATCCATTCATGCTTCTGGTTGCATTTATAGCCTGCTGTAGCTTGTTGTAATCTTGCTCCAAAGTTGCTAAATAATGTTGCTGCCAGCCTGTTAACATTAAGTTTAGTTGTTGCCATGATTGTTGCTAGTGTTACATGTACCCTATGAACTTGCTATGGCCATGCTTAGCTTCATAAATATGCCATCTTACTGTTGGTTTCCTTGCCATGCCATGTATTGCTCTGTGGTGAGTGGTACAAGCTCACCAATATGCCTACTTATCGTTGTTTCTTCCATGTATGAATCTGTATTATATCTTGCTATGTTTACAGGGGTGCCATCATATTTTCTGATCCTTTTTGGCTTATGGTCACTAAAGGACATTTGATCTATGCATTTAGTAGATTCATGCTAGGCCTTTGTTTGCCATGATAAGTTCCTGTAACATGTTGTTTGATAGCTCTGAACATTGCAACCTGATATTATTTTCTGCAAAGTCTGAAATTGTTATTACTTGCAATCTTGTAATGTCTGAAGTTGTTGCTACAACTTGTATAGTGTGTGAGTGTTGAACTGTTGCTCCGTTTTGAGTGTGTTCTATATGAAACTTGATTGATTTTGCATGAAGCTTCATATTATCATGTTGCATCCTTGTTTTGAGGTGTTTGCTTGATGTTTGAATGCATTTTGCATCAATGCCATGTTTAACTTGTTTTGCTCATATCTTCTAGGCCGTAGCTCCGAACTAAATGAACTTTATATGTAACTTTACTAGAATCTCGTGTAGATCATCTTTGTGTATCTTAACTTTCTGTTTAACAACTTGAACATAAGGTTTATTCAGATCTGGACCAATTTCGAAATATGCATATGAGGACTTACTGGATTTGTTATATATTGTTCCCGACCTCATTTAAACTTGCCTTGATGTGTTGCTCTTGTTTGCATCATCTCTTGCCATGAGTAGCTTCATGTAGCCTTGTCATGCATCATGCTTGGTTGCGCATCATGTCTTGTTCATGTGTGGTGTGTTTACCGTGTTGTGTGCTTCTTCTCGATAGTTCCCGTTTCATTGCGACCGTGAGGATTCGTTCGTCTCTGCTTGGTTCGTCTTCGTGGCTTCACCTTCTTCATGGACTCATTCTTCTTCCTTGCAGGATTTCAGGCAAGATGACCGCTACCCTGGATCTCACTACTATCATTTCTATGCTAGTTGCTTCGTTCTATCGCTATGCTGCGCTACCTATCTTTTGCTCATCAAGCCATCCCAAATTGCCATGAACCTCTAACCTTTGACACCCTTCCTATGCAAACTGTTGTTTGGCTATGTTACCGCTTTTGCTCAGCCCCTCTTATAGCGTTGTTAGTTGCAGGTGAAGTTGAAGATTGCTCCATGGTGGACAGGGTTATGTTGGGATATCACAATATCTCTTATATTATTAATGCATCTATATACTTGGTAAAGGGTGGAAGACTCGGCCTTATGCCTGGTGTTTTGTTCCACTCTTGCCGCCCTAGTTTCCGTCATACCGGTGTTATGTTCCCGGATTTTGCGTTCCTTACGCGGTCGAGTCATTTATGGGACCCCGTTGATAGTTCGCTTTGAATAAAACTCCTCCAGCAAGGCCCAACCTTGGTTTTACCATTTGCCTCACCTAGCCCTTTTTCCCTTGGGAGTCGTGCTCTCGAGGGTCATCTTTATTTTACCCCCCCCGGGCCAGTGCTCGTCGTGAGTGTTGGTCCAACCCGTCAACCGCCGGTGGCCACCAGAGGCAACTCTGGGCTGGCCTACCGGAAGTTTGGACAATCCGGTGTGCCCTGAGAACGAGATATGTGCAGCTCCTATCAGGATTTGTCGGCACATTCGGGCGGCTTTGCTGGTCTTGTTTTACCATTGTCGAAATGTCTTGTAAACCGGGATTCCGAGTCTGATCGGGTCTTCCTGGGAGAAGGTATATCCTTCATTGATCGCGAGAGCTTATCATGGGCTAAGTTGGGACACCCCTGCAGGGTATAATCTTTTGAAAGCCGTGCCTGCGGTTATAGGCAGATGGGAATTTGTTAATGTCCAGTTGTAGATAACTTGACTCCAGATCCGAAATAAAACGCATCAACCATGTGTGTAGCCGTGATGGTCTCTTTTCGGCGGAGTCCGGGAAGTGAACACGGTTTCTGGGTTATGTTTGACGTAAGTAGGAGTTCAGGATCACTTCTTGATCATTGCTAGCTTCATGACCGTTCCATTTGCTCTCTTCTCGCTCTTATTTGCGTATGTTAGCCACCATATATGCTTAGTCGCTGCTGCAACCTCACCACTTTACCCATTCCTTTCCCTTTAAGCTTTGCTAGTCTTGATACCCATGGTAATGGGATTGCTGAGTCCTCGTGGCTCACAGATTACTACAACAACAGTTGCAGGTACAGGTTTTGCGATGATCATGACGCGAGAGCGATGTTTGCTTGTGTTGGAGTTCTTCTTCTGCTTTTTCTTCGATCAGGGATAGGTTCCAGGTCGGCAGCCTGGGCTAGCAGGGTGGATGTCATTTGAGTTTCTGTTTGTGTTTCATCCATAGTTGGATGATGCTCTTATGTATTGTGATGTTGTATTCGTGAGGCATTGTATGCCTCTTGTATGTATCCCCATCTATTATGTAATGTTGATGTAATGATATCCACCTTGCAAAAGCGTTTCAATATGCGGGTCTACCCTTGGTGGGACCTTCGAGTTCCTTTTGGATAGGGTCGCATATTGGGCGTGACATGATCATCCAGGCTGAAGCGACCTACTATATCAGTACCAGGGTAGGAACCACCAAATTGTCTGAGGTATAGATATAGTTGCTTCTCATAATTGGTAGTAACGTTGTGTCAACAGCAGTTGGATCGCCTTTCACCATCATTGGATAGTTCTGTCAAAGGAAGAGCGAGTTTTCTCCAAGACTATCAATTCTGTACCAGGGAGAATGTGTTGGCACTAGCACACTAGTATCCATCCCGAATACCATGCAACGGGTGTTGGAATAGGTCTGGAGAGTGCAACAATGGGAGACAGCACCTGCTTCCTTAGTAGTAACATTAGCAGTGGGCTGTATACAGACAAGAAGGGGTGATCCATCGGAATAAGTTGACAGGCGCCACTGAGTATATGGGCCCTGATCGTCCTCATGCTCATGATCATCACCATCGTCATCTCCTCCTTGGTTATAAATTTTTTCAAGTATAGGTGGTGGAATGTTCACAGGACCTTGGAAACACAAGAAGAAGGTTAATTAGTAAAGGGAAACTTGCTAACCCGCATGCATGTGGATAAAACAATTATAATTACGGTGGAAGACAAACGTACTGAAACTACGAGGATCCCATGCAAAAGAAGTGCCATGAGTGGTGGAAGCAAACACAAGACCCTCGTATTGAACTACATCACAGTACACATCCATGTATAGAAACTGATTTTTTGAGCAATATCCATCCAGTCGAACCACGAAGGACGGCAACAAGCTTGTTGAAGATAACAACAACTACAAAGTTCCTGTAATTCCAAGAGCGGTTGGGAACTCGACAAATTGCTATCTTCCGTAGAAGACAGTCACCATGATCGTATTTGAACGTGCGTAGAATACCGGTGTGCTCAACCTCGATCTGGGCAGTCTGCTGAGATTTTTGAAAGTGGAACCCGGTGACGAGTGTACACATTCACAAGTTCCCACTCGCAGTTGTACCCAATATAAACAACCCAATCTCCATTTGCGCTTTCCCAAGCCTTGCCCTCAAGCAATGGCATCTTAACATCATACTATCGGCGTCTTGGATATGGGGGTATCCAGACTTGCCTACCTTCGTCCTGCGGCGTGGCTCATCAGTGGCCCAGTTTGGCCCGTCTACGTCAACCCAGGTTGAAGACCCTCGCGAGGGGCCAAGCCTCGCGGGGCGGACGACACAAGGCCTCCCCAGGAACGGCCTTCCCAAGCAGGCTCGCGAGGAGGCGGAGAGATCAAGGCGAGGAGTACCTCGCGAGGTGCTCGTGACGCAAGCCATGACAATCGAGGCCAGGCGGGCACCAGGAGGGCATCGGCCAGCGCAGTCTCCTTATTTCCCCTTTGGTGCTAAGGGAGCAGGCGCAGGCGCGGAGTACCAAGGCATCAGGAAAATATTTCCCTATCGGTGCAACAAGACCAGGACCAGGAGGATGGCAAAACGGAGGTCATCGTGGATCCCAAGACGACGTCATCGCCAGTGCTTTTGACAGTCGAAGACCACCTTTAGTCAGGATAGCTTGTACTAGATGTCCCCCTTCAAATCCCGCCATTGTGGAATCCCTTCCTGCTCAATATTTGGGAAGAGGACCATGGCCTCTATAAATAGGACTAGCCACTCCCAAGGCAAGGGGGGATCGACCAATCGAACCTTAGCCAGAACCACACACACCAGCACTAGAACTCCTCCCCTCGCGAGGTAGTTCTTCCCCTTGTACTGTTCCTCATCAGCCCAAGAGGCAATCCACACACCACACACTGGAGTAGGGTATTACACCATAATGGTGGCCTGAACCAGTATAAATCTCGTGTCCCTTGTGTTGTTCATCTTGCTAGCTTAGAACCGCAGCGTGGTGAGGGAGTAGATTGGCAGGAGAAAGATCTTCACATGCACCCCAGAGTTCGAACCTTAATGGTCTAGCCGGAACCCAAAATCCGACATTTGGCGCGCTAGGTAGGGGTGCGCCGGAGCTCTCCCTTCCGTCGGCTCGCTCTCCACCAATACCGCACTTCACCCTCATGGAGGACAACGCACCTCTAGCTCCGGCGGCCGATGCCAGCACCGGGGCCAGGGGGCTCCGAGCCTTGGCCCCTGCCTTGCGGCAGGTGCAGTGGTCGCACAAGTTCAAGCCAGAGATGTCGCCGCGGTATAACAGCGCGACGGACCCACTGGCTTTCCTGCTGGCATACGAGGAGGCCGTCCTCAAGGTCGGCGGCAACAAGGTCATGTCTAACTGGTTTCCCATGGTTCTCACCGGCGTACCGCGCGTTTGGCTGCTCAACCTGCCAACATCCTCTGTGACCTCCTGGGAGGAGCTGCGCAACCTCTTCCCCACTCAACACGCGGGGCCGGCTCCCGGTTGTCGCAGCTCTTCTGGGCGGCTCGCAAGCGCCACCCTCAAACCGCCACGCCAAGCCGTTTTTCCTTCATATCGGTGCCGTCCTCGGGAGCCAAGGAGCCTCTCCGGGCTGGGTGTCACCCAAGGTTGACCTGACCTTCAGCTTGGACGATCACCCCGTCAACGCTGCCTGCTCGGGGGCACTCCCAATGCTCTGCACGCCCACCATCTGCCAGGTGACCGTCACCAGGACTCTCACCGATGGAGGTGCCGGCCTTAACATGCTCTCGGTGGAGGCCTTCAGCCTCCTCCACGTACCGCTGGAGTGGCTCCGACCCAGCAAGCCATTCTCAGGCGTTGGAGGCTGTTCCGCCAGCTCCTTAGGGAAGTTCCGCCTTCCTGTGACCTTCGGCACCCATGACAATTTCCGCATAGAGCTGGTCGACTATGACATTGCGCCTATTGGCCTCCCGTACAATGCCATCCTCGGGTACCCCGCCTTGGCCCGGTTCATGGCGGCGACCCACCCGACCTACAACCTTAGGAAGATGCCCGGGAGCAGTGGCGTGGTAACTATGGCTGGAGATACCAAGGATGCACTGTTGGCGCTTAAGCTCGCTCTCAAGGCAGCCACTGCAGCACAGCCCGTCGACGCGGACGCCACCAAGGCCAAGGAAGCTGCACCGACTAAGAAAAAGCAGATGTTTACCCAAGACAAGGCGGAAACCAAGCAGATACCAGTTGAGGAGGATGGATCCTCCGGAGCCACCTTCACCATAGGTGCCAACCTCATCCCCGACCAGGAGGAAGCGTTGGCAAAGTTCTTGCGCGCAAACAAGGACGTGTTTGCATGGGAACCCAAGCAGCTGGCAGGGGTCCCGAGGCAGGTGATTGAGCATCACCTGAATGTGTGCCCTAATGTGCGCCCCATGAAGCAGAAAGCCAGGCGGCAGTCCACCGAGAAGCAGACCTTCATTGTCTAGGAAACTCACAAGCTAGAGGCAGCGGGGGTCATTCGTGAGGTTCGCTACCCCGAATGGCTAGCCAACCCCGTGGTCGTACTGAAGAAAGGAGGAAAGGAGTGCATGTGCATCGACTTCACCAACCTCAACTAGGCCTACCCTCAGGATCCATTTCCGCTCCCCCGCATCGACCAAATCGTCGACTCCACCACCGAGTGCGACCTGCTGTGCTTCCTGGACGCGTTCTCGGGCTACCACCAGATCAAGATGGCGGTAGAAGATGTGGAAAAAACGGCTTTCCTGACCCCATGTGGGGTATACTGCTACACATGCGTGCCGTTCGGGTTGCGCAATGCAGGCACAACCTTCCAGCGACTAATGCACATCGCTTTGGGCTGGCAGCTCAGGAAGAACGCCGAGGCTTACATCGATGACATTGTGGTGAAGTCTCGGGAGGCGAAGACTATGAACCAAGACCTAGAAGAGACCTTCGCGAGCCTTTGCAAGGTGGATCTGCGGCTCAACCCAGAGAAATGCGTCTTCGGGGTTCCTCCGGGCAAGCTTCTGGGTTTCCTCGTGTCCCACAGGGGGATCGAGGCCAATCCAGAGAAGGTCAAGGCAATTAACGACATGAGTCCACTACAAACCCTCAGAGAGATACAGAAGCTCGCCGGGCACGTGACGGCGTTAGGACGCTTCATCTAAAAGTTGGGGGAGCGCGCCCTGCCCTTCTTCAAACTAATGAAGAAGAAGGGCACGTTCGAATGGACGAACGAGGCCGATCAAGCATTTCAGGACCTCAAGAGGTACCTAACCAGCCCTCCGGTGATGGTGGCACCACGCCCCCTCGAGCCCGTGGTGCTGTACCTGGCCGCCACACCCTATTCCGCTAGTGCAGCTCTGGTAGCAGTCCGGGAAGAGCGCCACGACAAGGCCACGCCACAACCGACCAAGGCTGCGCAAGACCAAGAATACCTCGCAATGGATGCGGCCCCGGCAGGCAGAAGCCAGCCTCCACAGAAGGACGCCCCCTGGGTCGAAGGGATCTCACCAGGCGGCCAGGTGCAGGAGTTCCCATTGCCTGAGGAGGTGCATGGCCCTCCGGAGGAGGCGAACCTCGTCAACACGCCCGCCCTCATCGAGCATCCAGTGTACTTCATCAGCATGGTACTGCGGGATGCAAGGGCACGGTACCCCATGCCCCAGAAGCTCCTCTCGCGCTACTGGTGGCCTCGTGGAAGCTGCGGCACTACTTCCAAGGTCACCCCATTAAGGTCGTCTCTGCTTACCCACTGGAAAGGGTACTCAGGAGCCCCAATTCCGCTGGGAGGGTCGCTGAATGGAACATCGAGTTGCAAGCATTTCAGCTGGAGTTCAGCATGACCAGGGTCATCAAGGGAGCTGCACTAGCAGATTTCATGGCAGAATGGACAAAGGCGCCGGGGCTCGAAGCAGGTGAAGACAGATCGCTTTCCCCATGGAGTGAGGCGCCGGATGGTTGGGTCATGTATTTCGATGGAGCATTCTCGCGACATGGCGCAGGGGCTGGCGTAGTGCTTATATCCCCCACTCAGGACAAGCTCTATTACGCTGTGCAGCTCTGTTTCCAGCATGGCAAGAAGGTCTCCAACAACATAGCAGAATACGAAGGCCTCATAACAGGCTTGAAGGTTGAAGTAGCTATGGGAGTGAAGCGCCTTGTCATCAAGGGTGATTCACAGCTCCTCATCAACTTCTCCAACAAGGTGTATGAGCCAAAGGACGAACACATGGACGCGTACTTGGCAGAGGTGCGCAGGATGGAAAAGCAGTTTTGGGGGCTGGAGCTGCAGCACGTGCCCCGCGGCACCAACCAAGAGGCTGATGACATCGCCAAGAGGGCATCCAGGCGGCTACCTTAGGAGCCTGGCGTTTTCAAGGAGCGGCTATTCAAGCCATCGGCAACACCCTCACTATCAAGCACAGCACAACCACGGGAGGAACTCCCTCAACCGCCTGCCACAGGAGCCCCGGCCTATGGCCCGACTTCGGGAGCACGCTTGATCCTAGCAATGGAGCCTCAGGACGAGTGCTGGATTGCAGAATTGAAGGACTACCTGATACAGGGGACGCTACCGGAGAAGGAGGACGACGCGAAGTGCGTAGCCTGCCAGGCCATGGCCTACTGCATCCGAGACGAAGAGCTCTACCTAAAGTGGCCAAACAACGTCTCCCTGTGTTGCATCTCCAGGGAACAGGGGAAGGAATTGCTAGCCGACATACACGGCGGGGATTTTGGGCATCACTCGTCGTCACGGACCCTCGTCGGAAAGGCATTCCGCAGCGGGTTCTACTGGCCCACAGCACTCAACGACGTAGTCGAGCTGGTGAAGGCCTGCGAAGCCTGCCAGTTCCATGCCAAGCAGATACATTAGCCAGCACAGGGCATGCAGACCATTCCGCTCTCATGGCCGTTTGTGGTCTGGGGGCGGGATATCTTTGGCCCATTCCCTCGAGCGCCTGGGGGCTACCGGTACCTCTACGTCGCCATTGACAAGTTCACCAAGTGGGCAGAAGTGGAGGCTGTCCGCACCATCCCCGCTGGTTTGGCAGTCAAGTTCCTCAAGGGCCTCGCGAGCCCTTTCGGGGTCCCTAACCAAGTTCCTCAAGGGCCTCGCGAGCCCTTTCGGGGTCCCTAACCGCATCATCACCGACAACGGTTCGCAATTCACCAGCAACCTCTTCAAAACATATTGTGCTAACCTTGGAACGCAGATATGCTATGCTTCGGTTGCACACCCCCAGAGTAATGGCCAAGCCGAGCACGCCAACGCGAAAGTCCTGAAAGGCTTCAAAACCAGGACCTTCAAGAAGAAACTGGAAGCCTGCAGCAGGGGCTGGTATGACGAGCTCCAGTCCGTGCTGTGGTCCATCTGTACCACCGCCACCAAGTCGACTGGCGAGACCCCGTTCTTCCTCGTCTATGGAGCGGAGGCGGTCGTCCCCCATGAGGTCAGGCATCGCTCCGCGCGGCTCCTGGCGTTTGACAAAGCGCAGCAGGACGCCATGCGGGGGATGGACCTAGTACTGGGGGAGGAGTGTCGTCGAGAGGCTGCGCTACGAGCAGCAAGGTACCAACAAGCTCTGCGGTGGTATCATTGCCGCCACATCAGCCCTAGGACTCTCGAGGTAGGTGACCTCGTGCTCAGGCAGGTGCTCTCCAGGGAAGGGCTGCACAAGCTCTCACCCATGTGGGAGGGACCGTTCAAGGTCGTCCATGTTTGCAGGCCTGGCTCCGCATGCCTGGAGACTCAGGAGGGAGTTCCCATCCCTAACGCATGGAACATTCAGCACCTCCAGAAGTTCTACCCCGAAAAAGGCCCTATGCCTATGAAGAAGGCTTAGTGCCTGTGAAGCCAAAAAGGCCCGGTGCCTGTGAAGAAGGCCTAGTGCTTGTGAAGAAGGCCCGGTGCCTGTGAAGCCAAAAATGCCCGGTGCCTGTGAAGAAGGCCCAGTGCCTATGAAGCCAAAAAGGCCCGGTGCCTATGAAGAAGGCCCAGTGCCTATGAAGCCAAAAAGGCCTGGTGCTTGTGAAGAAGGCCCAGTGCCTGTGAAGCCAAAAGGCCCAGCGCCTGTGAAGAAGGCCTGGTGCCTGTGAAGCTCGCCGCCCGTGACACTCTCACATAATAATGAGTTGGGGCTGTACACGCCCCGGAGTCTCCGGAGTGCCGCCCTTGGGCATCGGGGGCTCCCGCCCACGCCCAGTGGCAGCACTTAGCTCCGCGCTGGTGAGAAGATGTCGAAGACTAGGCTAGGTGCCGGACGCGGCTTTTCATTTTCTTTCCGTAGTTGGCCTGTTCCCCCCTTTTTGTTTGAGCCCTTCTTTGAAGCTGTTTTAAGTATTGTTCGCCTTCCTCTGCTCTTGCCCCCTGTCTTCAGTTTTTGAGTGACTTGCTCTCTTTCAACCTCGCGAGTGGGCTTCTCAGATGCCCTCGCGATTCACACCTTTTCGCTTGGCTTTTACGAGGCTCTCTTACAAACCTACAGTGGGAGCACCCCTCCCTGTCCGTGCCCAATGGGCATCGTGACACAAAAGCCCCAGACCTGAGCCGACAGCCCTTGTGAACAAGGTTCAGGAACTGTTCTCCCAGCTAACTTTGCATATCTTAGTACGCCCGGCAAGGGTTCGAGCGGGGGCCACGCGAGGCGGAAGCTACTACAAGCGCCCCAAGCTAAGTTGTTCATACACACAAGCACATAACCGCAACGCAGCGACACAACACATGAATGGGAAATATAGCATAATAATGGGGGATAACTATCTGTTACATGCCCCCACGGGGCTCCATACTGCTCTCTCTCTCGGTGCAGGAAAAGGAGGAAAACAAAATGAAGACGACGAGCGCTGCGCGGCAGCTCGCAAGGGGAGGGTCTGCGCCCGCCTCGCGAGCTCAATTAGACTCTTCCTCGCGCTTCACCGGGGCACGACGGCAGGACACCCCGCTGCCTCCCTTGAAGCGGGCGCGGCGACGCGGAGGCTGGTCACGGCCGTCGCTAGAGGAGCTATCGCCAGAGGAGGAGCCACCAAAGCTTGGCGAGCGGCGGGCATCGCCAGGCGTGGGCCCGCCTTCGTCCTCGTCCCGGCCATCACCGAGGGCAAGCACCTCATCGCCGTCGTCGTCTTCGGGGCAGCACCCAATGTGACGGCCGTCTTCCCCAAACACCCTCACGTAGAGGGTCGCATCGCCATCGAACTTGAAGTGAAGAGTGCACCGCCTGCCCAGGCCCCGCGCGCGGGCAAACGTCTGCCAGCCCCGGGCCAGGGCTACGTTTCCGGCAACAGAAATCTCCACCGCAACCCAGGAGGCCCTGCTACAACAACCGTACGCCAGCAGCCAAAGCCCGCCGGGGCCGTCGGCCGGCAGTTCACCGACAAAGAAGCGAGGGAGCTGGAGCCAGTTGCCGGCCGGCTCGTCTGACCAAACAACAAACTCTGGCAGCACCTCCGCCGAATGGAAGCGCGGCCGGGGAGGTCACACGGCCATGGCGCGCCTTACTCACCTCCTGAGCTGCCTTGGTGCAGGCGACCATCCCCACGCGACGGGCCACCGCCACGACCGCGGGGGCCCATGATAGGGGTCGCGGGATTCTTGCGAGGGCGGCCGCGGCCGCGCCTGGACGGGGAAGGGACCGGCTCATCCTGGCGAGCCTTCCCCTTTTCCGTGGCCGAGAACCTCTTCGTAGGCTCCATAGGACGCTGCAGGAAACTGGAACAAGAAGGAAGAAGAAGCAGGCGAGGCAAGGAGGAATGAGGAATGGGGGCTTCCATCATCCCCCATTTATAGCCTAGAGGAGACCAACCGTCGGCCTCCGGATCACAGGTAATGATGACTCTCTATTTGCATGCAGCAAGCTCTCGTCAAATCGGGCAGTTGCTGAGGCAGCATGGGGAAGCGGAGACACCCACGTCCAATCAAGTCACCACGCGTCGCCCAAGGCCTCAGGCTGTTGGGGCCCGCGGTGCTCCGCGCTTGACCTTTGGCTTCGCCGCTAAGCCAAGTCCGAGCACGCCTTGGGCCCAGGGGCTACTGTCGGCGTCCTGGATATGGGGGTATCCAAACTTGCCTGCCTTCATCCTGCGGCATGGCTCATCAGTGGCCTAGTTCGGCCCATCTATGTCAACCCAGGTTGAAGACCCTCGTGAGGGTCCAAGCCTCGCGGGGCGGACGATGCAAGGCCTCCCCAGGCAGGCTCGCGAGGAGGCGGAGAGATCAAGGCGAGGAGTACCTCGCGAGGTGCTCGTGATGCAAGCCATGATGATCGAGGCCAGGCAGGCGCCGGCCAGTGCAGTGTCCTTATTTCCCCTTTGGTGCTAAGGGGGTAGGCGCAGGCGCGGAGTACCAAGGCATCAAGAAAAGATTTCCCTATCGGTGCAACAAGACCAAGACCAGGAGGGCGGCAACACGGAGGTCGCCGTGGAGCCTAAGATGGTGTCATCGCCAGTGCTTTTGACAGTCGAAGACCACCTTTAGTCAGGATAGCTTGTACTAGCTGTCCCCCTTCAAATCCCTCCATTGTGGAATCCCTTCCCGCTCAATATTTGGGAAGAGGACCAAGGCTTCTATAAATAGGACTAGCCACTCCCAAGGCAAGGGGGCATTGACCAATCGAACCTTAGCCAGAACCACACACACCAGCATAGGAACTCCTCCCCCCGCGAGGCAGTTCTTCCCCTTGTACTGTTCCTCATCAGCCCAAGAGGCAATCCACACACCACACACTGGAGTAGGGTATTACACCATAATGGTGGCCTGAACCAGTATAAATCTCGTGTCCCTTGTGTTGTTCATCTTGCTAGCTTAGAACAGCGGCGTTGTGAGGGAGTAGATTGGCAGGAGAAAGATCTTCGCGCGTACCCCGGAGTTCGAACCTTAAGGGTCTAGCCGGAACCCAAAATCCGACACATACGTATCATTATCAAGCGGCATCAACTTGCGCAAGGCGATGCCTCTGTTGACCCCACGCCAGTCATTAGGGTCACGGTGAAGAAGATAGGGGGAGATCAAACCGGTCCTGGACCCTTGGGTTCCTTGTAATGATGTTATTAGTTGAGTTGAGAATGGTCTTGAACGAACCTGCCATGCTAGCCGAGGTGATCACGTCGCACCGATCAATGAGTTCCTCCACCACGTCATCTTTCAGATCAGCGAAAGAATAACGGGGTCATTTCCGGCCTGTTCCCTCCATGGAGAAGACGATCGAACAATGGCAGAAGGAATTGTGAAGGCAAATGGAGGAGGGAGGAAGAGCGTGCGACAGTAGTTCCAAATCGAGAGGGAAAGGCGAAGAGTCGATGGATGATTGCCAGTTTGCCATGGTACATGAAGAGGCACCCCGGCCTACACGTCCGTTCGGAAATACTAGTAGAAAAGGACTCACCGTCGTCTCACTGACATGTTGGAACGGGGCCACATGTCAATGAAACATGGAGTGTAATTTCTCATGCAAAATGAGATCTAGCCGCGTTGGCCCGAGGTGACACATTAGTTATCGACCTTTATTTTTTTAATGGCGTGTCGTTCAGTCTTGAAGCACGACTAACTGGTACTGTATGCAGAGAAAATATAAACTACTTTACCACAACTCCACCTCTAGTACTAGTAGTATAAAAAAGATATATAGGCTGGAGCTTCAGTGCTTTCTTGCTAAGGGCTGCACACTTGCTTCTCACACTATCACCCTCTCTGTAGATCTAAAAAAGATGGCATCTCTCTCCCTCCTCACCGGTGGTCACAGATCCGTCGGGGAAGAAAAGGACGTGCAGCGTTGACACACTCGTCGTCGGCGAGCGAGGTCACGCACTAACGATAAGGCTGTCCTCTCAGACCTAGCGCCCGCGCAGGATGGCCTCCATCCCCAAGCTTGCTTCTGTAGTGTGTGCGGAGGACGACGACCATGAGCGAAGCCACTTCCCTCCGACCCTCAGGTATGCTACCTCTTTTAGAACCATACCCTTGTTCTATTGCCCCATCTGCCACGTCGCTGCATGTGGATCTTTTTCCACTCCACCATCTTCCCAATTTGCTATCCTCTACTCTGCTAGTCACACAGACGAAAACCATAATTTGCACTATTAAAGGAAACCCTACTTCTTGCAGACTAATCCATTTCTAGGTTGAATAAGGAAAGGAAGGGAGACTGTACAGTCCAAGAGAGTAGGCATTAAACCCGCATCTAGGTTGAAAAGGGGAAAAATTAGTAGATAAGGAACGAGTCTCGTGTCTCTTGGTTGAAGAAGGGTACAAAGGCATGACAACGCAATAGAGAATGACCAGGTCGATCGGTTTGTTGTCCTCACATAGGAAAAAGGTGGCTAAAGAGAACAAAAATGGGACGTAATCCACATATGCTGCCTGGATATTTGTTGCTCTGGGCAATCATACCTCCCTCACCACTCTGCATCTGTGGAGGTACATTGTACTGGTGCGCCCACTGTCCGAATGGGCCTCCCATGCTCTTATTGCCACTTTTTTGCTGTTAGTATAACACTAGCAGTCAAGTCAAGCAATGCTACTGCTAAAGTGATGCCACATTTAACTAATGCCGCACTCAGTCTAATGCCACCGATAAATTTAAGCAATGTCATTTAATGTCACTGGATTATTTCTGGGTTAGCTGTTGATTGTGGATGTATTAAAGATTTTTCAGCTAAGGCATTCTAATGTTGTTTCATATACCAACGATGATACTTGTTACTACCTTTAGATTTTTGCACTATTAATGCTTATAGATTACATACCTCACTTTCATGAGATAAGTTAATTTTTTTTGTACAGTGTCACCAAAATGCCAAGGAGCTGATGTCATTTTATTTTGGTTAAACTGCACAAAAAATTATGAAGACAAGAGGAAAGGTCAAGAGTGGGCACCTCCTCGTCCGGCTGTTCTCTTGATTCGTTCGATCAAGTTTTTATGTTTGATCGATTATCAAGATTGGGATAACAATTTTTAAGGTCCCCCCGAGTTCGAAATGATATTTACCTTGGAGGTACATGGTTTGCAATTTTTTTATTCTATCATTAGTTAATAATGCTAGTTACCTTGAGACTTTTGTATTTGGTTTAATGCTCATGCACAACTAGTATACCAATGCTGAAACTTGTTATCTTTACATTTTGTATTGTTAGTTCTTATAGAAATCTTCCAGTGCTAGAGTTTATTGAAATCTGTTCAGTAAAACTATTGTACTATACCCTGTAATAAAATAACTACACTATTGTTGCACTAGCCACTGGATTAGTGTATATTTGTAGTATTTGAATGGTGTTGCATTAGCGTATGGACATAAATAAAGTGTGACAAGCTTTCCCAGATATGTGCTCAAGAAAACTACTACCTGTTTTTCTAAATACTAGATGTTTGGGTACTTTAAATTGAACCACGAAAACGTCTTATATTAAGGAACAGAGGGTGTAGAGTTCACTCAAATTATCTCGGTAAAGCTAGTCACACCTTTGTTAAAATTAATGTTCATTATGTTATCGGAGGAGGTCTGTATGTTTGTCTCGAATGCCTGTCGACTACATACCTGACATGATGATGTAATGTTAAGTCATTTCCTTTTGTATAGTGTCACTGAATTGTCAAGGCGGTGATGGCATTTTATTTTAGTTGAACTGCACAAAATATGCTTAAAATAAGAGGAAAGGTCAGGAGTCGATCATTCTCAAAAAGAACTATATACGCCTTTCTGACATTAGCCGTTGTTGCCTTATTTATTCCTTCAAATAGGTGGTTAGAAACAATTTTGCTACCTTTTCCCATTAAGAAATTGGATAGCTTATATTTGTGAGTCTATGCTTCAACTAGTGTCATTTTTACAGTAATCACACTTTCAATATCTATGCAAACAGGGATGCTCGATTTTAGTGGAACTGCACAAAAAGTCCAACTAGTTCAACATTAGGAGCATGTTTTCTTCCAAACCTTTATATCCAATTGGTGGCACTATGAGCTGTTCATTACGAAGGTACATGGTTTGCTACTATCTTACTACTATTTTTGTACTGTCATTAGATAGTAATACTAGTGGTTTGCATGTGAATTTATTGGCAGGGTGGACCTACATTGGAGGTGCAGGACGGGATTCAATGATTGGATGCTCAATTTCGGTTGTATCAATTTCACCTCCTCCATCACTGCGAACATGGATATCCTTGGTCTGATGAAGAATAGGCGCTATATTTCTGCTCTGAACCAGCAAATCAATTCAGTATGAAATTTTCCAGGGCAAAACATAACTGTATCAAATTGTCGAGTGCATAACATGACAGATGCTAAGCGGAAGAGACATGTTTAAACTGAAAATACAAGGTGGGTATATGTTTACTAGTTGCTTGATATTTGTGCAGACAGAGATGTCTGCCCGTTGCTATTTGGCAAACAAACAAAGTGACCGCAATTTTGGTTGAACTGCACAAGAGAATAGTATAGTCACTGCATGCAGTGCCATTTGAAAATAGACACAGAAAGATTGGATAGTCACTTGATGGACTATAGAAAAGTAGTACTGTACTATTTATTGGCCAACACTAGGTGCTTCATTTCTTTGGTCTGATTATACAATGGGCATCATTTTGCCTAAGTTAAAGTTTGTATTCCGAAAATAGTCTCGTCATGTGGTCGAGAGAAGACTAAATCATATTGCAGTGTATGTTCCTCCATCATGTGTGGTTCATTCTCATGGTTCCAGCTGTTGGTGAAACCACTTACGTTTGCAAGAGAAATTGTAGAATTCACAAACAATTTTGTCTTTCAGTCTGTACTGAATGTTGGCCAAGA
Organism: Triticum aestivum; assembly: GCF_018294505.1. Lineage (NCBI taxonomy): Eukaryota > Viridiplantae > Streptophyta > Magnoliopsida > Poales > Poaceae > Triticum > Triticum aestivum. Next base: position 141,524,238 of record NC_057804.1, read on the forward strand.
GAAGCATCCATTTTAGTAGGAAGAACAGATGTTTTTTTCTAGATCTTTGCTTTTGGAGCTACATATTTGTATATGATCTGTGAATCATTGAGATGCATTAACATGTTGATCTTATGTATGGGAATCGTACTAGTTGGTTTTAGTTGCGACGCAAGATCCGAACTGGCTGATCTTTGCTTTTGGAGCTACATATTTGTATATGATTTGTGAATCATTGAGATGCATTAACAGTTCCTTATTTCTGTTCGCTCAGTGTTTACAAGTTAGTGATTGATCACTAACTAGCCTACTAATACGCTCCTGGCAGTTTTAGTTGCGATGCAAGATCCGAAGTGGCAGTTTTTGAATAAAAATGCCTACCTCTAAAGAAACTGACAAGCTACACTATCCGACCTACTCAATCCTACACGGATAAATAGCAGATCACGCACGTACTACCTCCTTTCCGGTTTGCAGGGCTCAATTCATGAAACGACCTACTTGATCCTACATGAATAAATAGCGGTTCACGCACGTACTAGTATCTCCTTTCCGGTTTGCAGGGCTTAATTCAAAAATCTCACCAACCAAGGTATTCCCTCCGTCCGGGTTTATTAGTCCCGTGAGTAAAGCAGAAAGACTAAGGCATGGAAATAATTAACTGCATGCAGAAGTTTAAGCCTAATTAATTCCAGCGATTTAAGTGGTTGCATGCGTGCCCTCGGCTGCGACTCGTTGCATGCTACTCCGCATACTGGCTGCAAGTGATTCTGAGTGCCTGCATGCAGCCGGCCGTAATTAAGGCAGCTAACTGATGTGAAAAAAGATGCGCTTTAATTGTTGCGGGCCTTTTAAATAAGTGGAATCATTATTGACAAGGAGGGAGATGATTCGAGTGCACTAATTTGACTGTCATGCCGGCGTGCGACCTAGCACGGACGAGATGGGACGACACAGTCATAATTTTAGTTTCTCTAGTTTTCCACGGCAAGCTGGCACACTAAACCATGCCTGCTTATGCATTGAATTCTGATGACCGTCGCACTACCTTTCGCCTATAAGTACTGTTTCCCGGCCTTCTCCGGTGGCACCGTGACCCAACTCGCCATATCCTCATGAGCCCCCACCGGCCCGACGTTGCTCGCCACTTATCCTTGCTCTCGCCACGTCTTCCATGCCCCCGCACGTTCGCGATAGGCGAGGCTGGAGGCGGTCACCGCCGGAACTAGTGTTTGGTTTTTCACCGGAAAGCAGACGGAGGGAGGAGGCATTCTATCGGTCTTTAGATGGCAATGCGGAGATCGAGGACTTGTTGGAGCGCGACCGCCTGGCGGAGGAGTAGGAGTTGTTGGAGCGCGACCGCCTGGCGGAGGAGCAAGAGTTGTTGGAGCGCGACCGCCTGGCGGAGGAGTAGCGTATCGCTGATTTGTGCCGCCAGCGGGACATGGAGCAGCAGCGCACCAACGCTCTGAGTCGCGATCAGAGAACCCGGAACTAGGCCGACTACATGGAGGCCAGCGCCCGGCAAATAGCCCTGGAGGCTGTCGGGCACGCACGCGTTCGCGACGCCGATTTTTACTACCAGCTCGTCAAGTGGGTTTCCCGCTTAGAAGCCGAAGCTTCAGTGGACCACGCCGGCATGGAAAGGGCCAACGCACGCGAGCAACGCGCCCTATCGCACCTCTGGCAAGTGTGAGGCGAAGCGGAGGATGCCGGTGCAAGTGTTTAGCATGTACCACAGATGGCGGCCGACATCGTCTAGTTAGCTAATAGTAAGTTATTACTTGTATGCTCTCGGCGCGGCGTGGTCAACGTTGTCAATGACCGACATGCATCTGAAGTGGACTGTACATGGAGAGGCTGGCAACTGGGTCCACGGCCGCACGCAAGGAAATGCCTCCTTATTACGCGCAAAATAATGATTCCTCCACCTGACATCTGGGACCCACCGAAAGGGCCTGTGTATTTCGCGAAAAAAACATTACCACCGCTGACAGCTCGGACCCACCAGCTATATCTTCGCTTGCAAGGAAGTGCCTCCTTATTACACAAAAAAAATGAATACTCCCCCTGCTAGCTGGGACCCAGTATAGTGCGCCTACTAAGTTGATGGGGACGGAGGGCTTTGTCAACTTAGTCAATATGCACGATTTGCTCCAGTGACCGTACGATGTCCATCCAACGGCCGTAGTGCTTCTTCAACCTCTGGTCTTCTTGCTCTAGCCGCCCAAAGCAGCGTCGGTCGTGCCGCCTACTCCTGCCTCCCGTGGCCGGCTGTACTGCCACAGAGGCCTCACTGCCCCCATACTACTCCCACCACTGGCCAGGCCATCCCTCCACTCACCCACACCCCTTGTTATTCTGCAGCGACGGCAGCCTCACACCGCAGCCGAACCAGTGAACCCTCATACTCCTCTCTCCGTGAGCATCCACTGTCGCGTCTTCCCCGGCTCCGCATCGTCCCCTTTCTAGGCCTCGCCGTTTTCTAGGCCTCGCCGTCATCCACCGCCGTGGTGCTCTTGGTGCGGCGTGGTCAATGTGGTCAACGACCGACTTCCATCGGAAGAGTACTGCACGTGGAGAGGCTGACAGCTGGGTCCACGGCAGCCGCAAGGACTGCCTCCTTATTATGCGAAAAATAATTATTCCTCCACCTGATAGAAGGGACCCACCGGACATGCCACCGTATTTCACAAAAAAACATTTCCCCTCTAACTGCTGGGACCCATCGGACGGGCCACTGTATTTCGCAAAAAAAAACGTTCCTCTCGCTGTCAGCTCGGACCCACCGGAAGTGCCTCCTTATTAAGCACAAAAAAATGAATACTCCCTCTGCTAGCTGGGACCCACCTTGGTGGGAGGCTGACTTGTGGGCCTACTAAGTTGACTGGGATAGAGGGCTTTGTCAACTTAGTCAATATGAATGATTCTAGCTACAGTGACCGTACGATGTCCATCCAACGGTCGTAGTGCTTCTTCAACCTCTGGTCTTCTTGCTCCAGCCGCCCAAAGCAGTGCCGGTCATGCCGCATGCTCCTGCCTCCCGTGGCCAGCTGTGATGCCGCGGAGGCCTCACCACCCCTACTACTCCCACCATTGGCCAGGCCATCCCTCTACTCACCCACACCCCCTGTTATTCTGCGACGACGGCAGCCTCACACCGCAGCCGAACTAGTGAACCCTCATACTCCTCTACGCGTGGGCATCCACTGTCGCGTCTTCCCCGGCTCCGCGTCGTCCCCTTCCTAGGCCTCGCCGTCGCCCACCGCCCCGGTGCTCTCGGCGCGGCGTGGTCAATGTGGTCAAGGAACGACTTCCATCGGATGTGGATTGTACATGGAGAGGCTGACAGCTGGGTCCACGGCCGCAACAAGGAAGTGCCTCCTTATTATGCGGAAAATAATGATTCCTCCACCTGACCGCAGGGACCCACCGGACGGGCCACTTTCACAAAAAAATGTTTCCCCCTGACTGCTGGGACCTACCAGCTACATCTTTGCACGCAAGGAAGTGCGTCCATATTACGGGAAAAAATGATTCGCCCCCTGATTGCTGGGACCCACCAGCTACATCATCGCACGCAAGGAAGTGCGTCCGGGCAAAAAAACGATTCACCCCCTGACTGCTGGGACCCACCAGCAACATCTCCGCACGCAAGGAAGTGTCTGATAGCCGGGACCCACCTGGTCAAAGCGTACGTAGCATTTTCATTCTGGTCGCGAACGTGTACGTACATACTGGTCGATGTAGAGCGTGCACGTGTCGTAGTAGAGGCGCGCACGTAGCATATACACGTACGTACAACGGCCAGGGTGCAAGAAAGTAAATACGTCCACATACGTACATACGAGCGAGGTCTCGAACGCCTACTCGCGCATACGTACGGCCAGGGCTTGTGTACATGGCTGGGTTGAAACAGAGAAACTGCATCGTCTTCGTGTTCATGGGGAGGCAACGGAATGCGTCGTGTTCATGGGGAGGCAACGGAATGCGTCGTGTTCATGGGGAGGCAACGGAATGCGTCGTGTTCATCGGGAGGCAACGAAACGCGTGGGAGCCAACTGGCTTGGACGGAATAGCTGACGGAAACGAGGCCTGATGTATCGCAGAATGGAGGAAACGGCCTTGTGTTCGACCGGCCACGTTCGAAACGGGATCCTGTTCATCGGCAGGGGTATGGCGTACCACAAGACGAAGGAAACGGACTTGTGTTGGACCTCCTACGGTCGAAACGGGGTCCTGTTGATCAGGAGGGGTGTGGCATACCGCAAAACAGAGGAAACAGACTTGTGTTGAAGCGCTATGGTCGAAACAGGGGTCCTATTCATCGAGAGGGGTGTGGCGTATCGCAAAACGGGACTCCATGGGATACTGTTCATCTCCACCGTCGACCTCCTCCAGCCTCCACGGGCTACTGTTCATCCACCGTCGACCTCCTCCAACCTCCACCTGCGACTGTTCATCCATGGGTTCCTGTTCATCCAGCCTCCACTGCGCGCTACTCCACTGGCTACTGTTCAACCAGCCTTCTCCATGGGCTCCTGTTCAACCACCCCTCCACGGGCTACTGTTCATCCACCCCTCCATCATCTACTATTCATCCAACCCTCCACGGGGTCGTCCTGTTCATCCATCTCTCCACAGGGTCCTGTTCATCAAGCCCCAACCGGCTCGATCGATCGGGGGTCCTGTTCATCCAGAGGCAACACCACTGGGTCTTGTTCATCCACCCCCACCAGGAACTATTCATCCAAACCCCCCCAACAACGCTCACTGTTCATCAAGGGAAGGAGGCAGCAGGGTTCGATCGGTTTCAGTTAGCAGCAGTAGCGAAGGAATCACTCGGTGTGACACTCCAAAATTTTTATTTGGTTTTTATCAAAAACTTTGTGGTTTTTGAGGAGAGGCTATTTTAAAAATTTTCTTTTTCAGAAAAACCTTCCACTTAAAAACTTCCTTTGCTTTGGCAAGGATTTTATTTTTTTCAAACTTTGGTGTTTGATCTTTTGAAACTTATTCTCTGTTGGTTCTCTCTCAAATTCATTTTTGGAGTTTAATTTGTTTTATTTTAAAATGAAGCTCTATGAAAATTTGGGGATTTTCATATCTTGGAACCATCCTTGACTTGGCATTTTTGCCCATGTGGTAAAACCCCTCCAAAACCTCCCCTACACCTTGTGATCAACCTAAGTTCTCTGTCCTAACTAATCCAAACAAGTTTTGGATTTTATTCTAATTATTTTTCCTCTCAAAACAAATCTGAAAACTATTTGGAGCCTGAGGGATTTTCAAAGCAAGTACTCCTTTTCATTTGAGTTTTGACCTCAAACCAACTCTCCTGGATAGTCCTTGGTACCCACAACCCAGAACCATCTTGATCCACTCCTTCTCTTTTCAAATTTTTCAAAATTCAGTCTCTGCAAGTTTGGACCAGATTTGCCAAATTTGATGAAATTCATATCTACACTCCCCCAAAAATTCCACCAAAATTCAGGCAGCCTACTTGAGCAATAAGAAGCCACTCCACCAAAAATCAGCTCAAGGAAAAATCTCCAGAGGCCAATTTCATTCTGTCGAACACCTTGCATGCACTGCTGCTGTTCAAAATTCAGAAAAATTCAGTTTCAATGTCGTTTGCGTTCGTCAGTTTCTCTCACGCGTAGACCGTGCACTTGGCACGTTCCTCGCAGCCTCTCCCTCTTGTCCAGAGATTCACACGCGTGCGTGGAGCCTTCCTGGCGTCAGTGGCACGCTGGCCCGCCCTCGCCGGCGTCTTCTGCGGCGTCGGGACCTCCCGTGGCGGCCGACAGAAGGCACACCACGGCAGAACGCCGTTCAGCGCCGCCCAAAGCCCCTTGGCTCTCCGCGTGTCCCTGTCGTGCCAGCGCACGCCCGTGGCACCGTCGCTGTGGCCCGGCAAGCACGGAACGTGCTCCCTGCTGCCGACGGACCGCGCCACCCCCGTTCCGTCGAGCTCACCCATAACGCCAAACCCCAGCCCGTTTAGCGCCTAAATGGGACCGGTGGACCTCAACGGTGATGCCCAAGCCCCTAATCCCCCTGCACATCCACGGCACCGCCGTAATCACTCGCCGGAGATCCCCGTTCACGGCAACCGCCTCGGGCCGCCTATAAAAAGGGCCCCCGAGCTCACCCTCGTGCACACCTCATCCCCACTCCTCACCAACACCACGCCAGGCCACTCGGAGGACCTCAAGGAGGTCTCCTCCCCCAACTCCGCCCGCCCCGATCCGCCTCTGCCTCCACCGCGACTCGCTCCGATGAGGCCATCTCCGGCGCCCAAACCCCGCCTGTTACTCTCTCTAGCCACCAGAAGCCTAACCCCCTCTTAAATTTGACCTCTGCAGCCCTCTCCGACGAGCCCCTCGACCACCCGAGCCGCCTTCAGCCGGAGCAAAGCTCGCCGTCGACGTGGTACTCGCCGGCGACCACAACCACCACCAACCGACGCGGAATGGCGCCCTGAGCATGGAGGTACCCTCCGATCCCCCTGCCTCGCCGTGGATCGCCGTCGGCGACCACCGCGGCTCTCGGGCGCCGACGAGCTTCACCCCCCCCTTTTTTGAAGTTCAAACCTGACGCGTGGGACCCCACCGTCAGCCTCTCTGCTCTCTCTGTTGAAACGTTTTCTGGAAGCGCCTTCGGGCAAAGTACGTTTTCCCTTTGGGCTGGCGTAGTTTCTGCCGAAGTGTTTTCTGTTTTTACAAGCTAGCCCCTGGAAATCTTCTGTTTCATTACAGACGAGTCCCTAGACAAAAACCCTTATAACTTTTAAGCAGAAAAGTATTTTTGATTGATTCTTTTTCTGTTCTCTTTAAAATTTTGTCTAGTTTTTTATCAGATTTATTTGAAAAATATTTGGAATACTTTTTGTGCACCTCTTGGTATTTACGAGAGCGCATATATTTTCTTTATACCGTAGATACCGAAGGAGGTGACGGAGCCGCGAACTTCACCGAGCTAGGCTCCGACTACTCTGAACCAGGCAAGCATGTTTGAACTTTTGATATGATGAGTGTCTTGTCATGTTTTGCATTTAGTTCGTTTTATGGCATGTTGAGAAGCATATCGATGAACGTTATTTTATGCGATAATGAGGTAAGTGAGTTCGATGATCCATAAGTGGATGGATGTGAGTATGAATGGCCATGTGTTGGCATGAGGATGGGTGAGATGGCAGTGTTGTAGCATGCCAGTCTTATGCCGGACTATGTGACTTTAGTGTCAAACCGTATCGGTCCAGTTCCTCTCATTTCCTTCCCTGTACTACCACATGTTTTCCGTAAGGAATATGGTTTAGTAAGTTGCAAACCGCTTTCCTGGTACACACCAAAAGGAGAGGCCGTGATGATGGTTCCATGGCCCTGGATTAAAGCCAGTCATCCGGTCAGGGGGCATGGGTGTTTCCGGTTGGGACCGAGAGGGGGGCACCCCTTAGAGCGCGCGTATATAAATTTGATCCCATGCTATTCAAGATTGTGATCTCCCCATCTCAAAAGTTTTTCTTGGACGATGTCTAGGGTGATTCCTAGCATCTAGAGCTAGGATGGGTGTGTACTGGTTAGCTGTGTTTTCTTCCGAAATACCGTAAACGGAACTAGTCCTTCGTGACTACGGAAATCCGTTGGCTGTGGGAACATTTTTTTCCAAACTCTGCAGAGTCATATATTCCTCCAAATCATCTATTCCCTGTCCCAGGTCGATATTATCTTATCCTAATCAAATGTCAGTTTTGATGGCAGAGACTCCGGTGATTCGCTCGAATGCTAACTCCGGTTAAATGATTATCCCTGTGGATGGACTAACCCATTTATTCTTATGAATTAAATGTTTATTATGAGTATTATTTACCTGTGAATAAAAGCCCTTTCTGTGATGTCACCCCGACGTCCGACTGTGGCATTTCTTTTCAAGCCCTTTCTGTGATGTCGCCCCGACGTCCGACTGTGGCATTTCTTTTCAAGCCCTTTCTGTGATGTCGCCCCGACGTCCGACTGTGGCATTTCTTTTAAAGCCCTTTCTGTGATGTCGCCCCGACATCCGTCTGTGGTATTTCTTTTAAAGCCCTTTATGTGGTGTCGCTAAGACGCCCGACTGTGGCATCATTTCCTTATATTTATTTGTTCACCTTTCGAGGCGTCGCTTCAGACACCCGATCGGTAGTTATTTAAGTTCTGTTGGGATTTCAGGCGGACTACCGCCATTTCCCTTTTTACTTACCTTGTTATGCTAATTTTTGAAATGTACATTCGTGAATTATTCATGACGCATCCATGCATGCATTTGTTATATCTTACGTCCGAACTGTCTTGCGAGTACTTTCAAAGTACTCACTGGCTTGTTGATTTGGCCAGATGCTGACGAAGGCGATCTCATGGATGAAGAGTTTGATAGCGAGTCCGACACCTAGAGGAGTCCCAGTCAGTCTCGTGCGACCCTGGATTTGGTCACTGTTTTATATCCGCTTCCGCTACCAAATAAATTCATCGAGCCTCACCTCGACGCTCGATGAGATGATAGACTTAGAGTCTTGTATTTCTCTCCCCGCTGTGTTTTTCCACCACCGCCCTATCCTCGAGTCAGTAGTATGCCTCCACACCACTGTGTCATGTCCGCCATTATGTATAATTATTGGCGTGCTTGTAATAATTTGGTTGAGCAACCGTAGTTCGACCCTGTAATATATTTTATGCTACTGGCTTATTGTATCAAGAAATTGTCTACCAGTGAGGAGAATTTCTCTCATACTGGACTTAAAAGATTGGTTTCTCAATAAATATTTTTATTGGAAAACCGGTCGTGACAAGCTTGGTATCAGAGCCAGGCTGACTGTAGGAAGCCACTAGGTGCGATCACTAATTGGTTATTAGCATGATAGAGCTAATTTATATTTTTGCAATTGTAGTCATTTTCTGTCAGTCAGCATAAATTTATGATCTGACCATGCAGAATTTTTGCCTACTTTTGTAGATGGCCGACAACAGCTGCGAGTCTCAAACCTTCGCCAACGTGCCCGATGGGTTCGTCAAGCTTCTTTCCTTCATCGTTCAGGTCGCGATGGGGCCATCTGTGCGCCCAGTCTTCACACTCTGCCAGCACCGAGTCAACGACAGTCTGACCATGCACCAGGCCGCGGTGCAGTTCAAGGGAGGGCGTGGTGAGTTACGCCGCTTCCGGTTCGTGGGAAGAGCCATGCCTACGGAGAGGCATGCTATGCAGATGGCAGCCCGTGAGGCGATAGCTCATCTCAGGGATGTCCTTCCCGTGATGAAGACTCGTCGTTACTGTTATCTTCCGTGCCATGTGCCTTACACCTGTCACTACGCATACTCCTGCCCCAGAGGAGAACGAGACGAGGCTTTTGAGATGCTCATTGAGTATCTCCGGGCCCTAGAGGCAGCCTTCGACAACCTGGTGGACGACTTCGTAGCTACCCGCATGGACTCAGTTCATGGCTGTGCTGCCAACAGGAGGGAGCTCCTACCCATCGCACCGCCACTGACTTTTGTCTCGTCATCAGCATCTTTTACGCCTACTCGTCGCCTGCCTTCTACCGAAGAATTCAACCAAGTCATTGCACCCACTTCAGCGCGCACTGCACCACCCTTCGCGCCCACTCTTGTACGTGTTGCTCCGCCCCTGGCAACTGCTCCGTCCACTCTGCGCAACACTACGCGTATGGAGCCCATTAGCGAGGAGGAAGTCGAGTCCCCAACCTCGCTACGCCTCGCCCTTGGCAGGGCAAAGGAGGTCATCAACATCTCTGCCTGAGTACGCCTAGCTGCCGTGTGTTGTACCGCTTTGTAAGATATGTACGTAGGTTGTGAGAAGTAGCCTGTTTGCGCATCATGTAGGATCTGGAGAAGTGCACTAGCCTAAATAACATGTCAGGATTATGTACGCATATCCTGAGTGATGTATTGTATAATTATCGCCCGCGTGTAAGATATGTAATGAGCAGTCCTTCTCCGTGCGCAAGTCGATTTGTTTTTCTTAAGTAAGCTTGGGTATTTAATTTTATCTGCCAGGTTTATGCATTTATGGATTTGTTTTTGCGACTCTTTCCGCTTTTCTTATAAGTTTTACAAAAAACATTTCCCCAGAGTGAAAAATGTCTCGTCCTTGGACTCGCTCCATGCCAATTCCACCAGAGGAAAATTATGATGCACAACCCAGCAACGAGTTCACGCAAGGACGGTCAAGCCAACAGGGCAGTGAATCGGCACTTTCACAAATGTGCCGCCTTTATGAGCAGAGTCAGCAACAACATCGGGAAATGATGAACCAAGTCATCAACATGGGAAATCAGCATGGACAGTATCAACAGCATTCCAAGTTATCTGAGCTACAGAAGACACATCCTCAAACATTTTCTCATACTGACAAGCCCCTTGAAGCCGAGGACTGGCTTCGAGATATGGAGAGAAAATTAATTATTGCAAAATGTTCAGACCCCGAGAAGGTATTATATGCTCCGCACTATCTCACAGGAGCAGCCGCATCGTGGTGGGAGAATTTTCTGCACATGCGTCCCAACGAAAATGACATAACCTGGGATGATTTCAAGGAAGGTTTCCGTGGTGCACACATTCCTAGGAGTATTATGAAAATCAAGAAGAGAGAGTTCGATGACCTCAAACAAAGGAACATGACAGTGTCAGATTACAACAGTCAATTTACCCTATTGTCCCGCTACGCCAATGAAGAGCGTATGACTGAAAGCAAGAAGATGGAGAAATTCCTTGACGGTCTGGCGCCCGCGCTTAAATGTCAACTGGTCATGCACACTTTTCCTGATTTTAAAACACTGGTGGACAAAGCCATTACTCTAGAAAATGAGAGATGCAGTCTGGAAGATATCCGCAAGTGAAAAAGGGACCAGACTAATCATGCTCGCAATCCCCGAAGCAAGACAGATTTTCAAAAGGGTGGGACACACAAATCCTCATCCAACATCTCACGCCCAATCAAGAATTATCATGCAAGAGACAAAGAATTCACCTATCGCCCCGGCGTTACTTGTTACGCTTGTGGAGAAGAAGGGCACTATGCCAAACAGTGCCCCAAGCCAAGGAATTCAACCCCAAAGCCAAACAACGGCAACAATTCCGCGCCCAAGCGAAACAATTTCAATCCCAACAATAACCACAGGAAGGGTCATCTGAACCACGTAACCAAAGAGGAGGCACAAAATGCTCCGGATATCGTACTCGGTACGTTTCCTGTCAACACAATACCTGCAATGGTTTTGTTTGATTCTGGAGCCTCTCACTCTTTCATTTCGAAAAGTTTTGCTTTGCAAAATAATTTTTCGATGCTTCCTTTGGAGAAATCCATGACCATCAAGTCCCCTGGGATTCAGCAAGTTACTCAGAATTACTGTCAGAATGTGGTCATTGAGTTCGAAGGATTGGAGTTTCACGCAAATCTTATTGTGTTGGAAAATAAAGGACTGGATGTCATCCTAGGGATGGATTGGCTAACCACCAATAAGGGTTTTATCGACTGTTTCAACAGGACCGTAATCCTCACACACCACCAAGGGAAGACAATAAGAGTATCAGCCAAGGAAGGAAAAATACCCCGGCAACCGAGATTAAATAAGGTGGACGTTTCTGAGCTAAACAAGGTTCCAGTAGTGTGTGAATTTCCAGATGTATTCCCTGAAGAGCTACCCGGCATGCCACCAGATCGAGAAATAGAATTCCGCATTGAGCTAGCACCAGGAACCACCCCCATATACAAGAAACCATACAGAATGGCACCATCCGAGTTGATCGAGTTGAAGAAGCAAATAAAGGAATTACTGGAAAAAGGATACATTCGAGCCAGCTCCTCACCTTGGGGATCACCAATTTTATTTGCCAAAAAGAAGGATGGAATGCTGAGATTGTGTATTGACTATCGAGCACTTAACATGGTCACAGTCAAAAACAAATACCCGATGCCAAGGATAAACGATTTGTTTGATCAACTCGCTCAGGCCAAGGTATTCTCAAAAATTGACTTAAGGTCAGGATACCATCAATTGAAGGTACGAACGGAAGATATCCCCAAAACAGCCTTCACCTCCAGATATGGACTATACGAGTTGACAGTGATGCCATTTGGATTAACTAACGCCCCAGCATATTTTGTTCACCTCATGAACAAAGTATTTATGAAGTTTATGGACAAGTTCGTCATGGTATTCATCGATGATATTCTGGTATAATCCAAGACACCAAAAGAGCACGCAGAACATCTCAGGATTGTGCTAGGAGAGCTAAGAAAACACCAATTGTATGCCAAGTTCAGCAAGTGCGAATTTTGGCTAAGACAAGTAGGTTTTCTAGGCCACGTGCTGACTCAAGACGGTATCGCAGTGGACCCTGAGAAAGTCAAGGCCGTACTTGGCTGGAAGTCACCAGCCAGCGTAACGGACATACGGAGTTTCTTGGGAATGGCAGGATATTACCGCAGATTTATTGATGGATTTTCCACCATAGCCAAGCCTATGACACAGTTGCTCAAGAAAGATAAGAAGTTTGAATGGACAGAAGCCTGCGAGAAAAGTTTCCAAGAGCTAAAGCGGAAGTTAACAACAGCACCAGTATTAATTGTACCCGACATACACAAGAATTTTGAAGTATATTGTGACGCGTCCAGAAAGGGTCTAGGATGCGTGTTGATGCAAGAAGGCAAGGTTGTCGCCTACGCTTCAAGGCAACTTCGCAAGCATGAGGAAAATTATCCCACTCATGACTTAGAAATGGCAGCAGTTATTCATGCACTCAAGGAATGGAGGCATTTCTTACTTGGGAATCGATGTGAAATATATACGGATCACAAAAGTCTCAAATATATTTTCACGCAGCCAGAACTAAATTTACGGCAACGACGCTGGTTGGAACTGGTAAAGGATTATGATGTTGGTATCCATTACCATCCAGGAAAAGTAAATGTAGTGGCCGATGCTCTTAGTCGGAACCCCAGCTCCGACGAAAACAATCTGCACAGCTTGAGGCCCGAATTCCAACAAGAATTGGCCAAGCTCAACTTGATAATGGTAGCAGAAGGCACCATATCAAACTTGGAAATACAACCCAACCTTGTGGAGAAAATTAAAGAAGCTCAGCCCGGTCACACCGACATCGAAGGCATCAAAAGAAAGTTGAGTATGGGCAAGGCCTCGGAATTCGTAATAGACAATGAAGGAATATTATGATACGGAGAAAGGCTCTGCGTACCAAACATAGAAGACCTTAAACAGCAAATTTTAGCTGAAGCACACACCACTCCATATTCAATTCACCCTGGAGGAACCAAAATGTATAAGGATATTCAGGAAAGATTTTGGTGGCACGGTATGAAGAGGGACATAGCCGCCTTCATTGCATGTTGCGACTCATGTCAACGCATAAAAGCTGAACATCAGAGACCAGCCGGACTACTGCAACCAAACAAAATACCTGAGTGGAAATGGGATGAAATAGGGATGGATTTTGTCAGACTACCTCGGTCACGACACGGGAATGATGCCATATGAGTCATCACTGACATGTTGACCAAAGTGGCACACTTTTTTCCAGTGAAGACGACCTACAACACTCAGAGGCTTGCCAGGATTTATCTCTCCCGTATAGTTTGTCTGCACGGTGTCCCGAAGACTATAATATCCGACAGAGGCACCCAGTTCGTCTCAAGATTTTGGGAGCATTTACAACAGGCTCTGGGAACCCAACTAGCCTTCAGTACCGCATACCACCCACAGACTGATGGACAAACAGAACGCGTAAACCAGGTTTTAGAAGACATGCTGAGAGCATGTGTCCTCACATATGGAACCAGTTGGGAAGAAAGCCTGCCATACGCCGAGTTCGCGTATAACAATAGCTACCAGGCCAGCCTACAAATGGCACCATTTGAGGCCTTATACGGACGAAGGTGTCGTACCCCGTTAAATTGGTCAGAGACCGGAGACAGCCGCATCTTCGGACCAGACATGCTCAGAGAAGCCGAGGAAAAGGTCAAGCTAATCAGAGACCGACTTAAGACCGCTCAAAGTCGACAGAAGAGTTATTATGATCAGAAACATCGTAGGGTCAGCTTCGAACCCGGTGAGTTCGTATACCTGAGAGTGTCCCCGATGAGAGGATTGCAACGGTTTAAGATTAAAGGAAAGTTAGCACCAAGATTCATTGGACCATTCTGCATAGTGGCACAAAGAGGCACTGTAGCCTACCAGCTAGCCTTACCCGAAGACTTGTCCGACATTCACGACGTGTTCCACGTCTCTCAATGAAGGAAGTGCGTAAGCAACCCAGAGAAACAAGTATCCCATGAAAACATTGATGTGCAGCCAGACCTCACTTATCAAGAACGTCCCGTAAGAATATTAGAGGAATCTGAAAGGAGGACCCGACAGAAGACCATCAAGTTTTTCAAAGTCCAGTGGAGCAATCACACCGACAATGAAGCAACTTGGGAAAGCGAGGATTTTCTTCGGACAGAGCATCCACACCTATTTAAGGATCAGCTGAAATCTCGGGGACGAGATTTTTCCTAAGGGGGTAGGTGTTGTGACACTCCAAAATTTTTATTTGGTTTTTATCAAAAACTTTGTGGTTTTTGAGGAGAGGCTATTTTAAAAAATTTCTTTTTCAGAAAAACCTTCCACTTAAAAACTTCCTTTGCTTTGGCAAGGATTTTATTTTTTTCAAACTTTGGTGTTTGATCTTTTGAAACTTATTCTCTGTTGGTTCTCTCTCAAATTCATTTTTGGAGTTTAATTTGTTTTATTTTAAAATGAAGCTCTATGAAAATTTGGGGATTTTCATATCTTGGAACCATCCTTGACTTGGCATTTTTGCCCATGTGGTAAAACCCCTCCAAAACCTCCCCTACACCTTGTGATCAACCTAAGTTCTCTGTCCCAACTAATCCAAACAAGTTTTGGATTTTATTCTAATTATTTTTCCTCTCAAAACAAATCTGAAAACTATTTGGAGCCTGAGGGATTTTCAAAGCAAGTACTCCTTTTCATTTGAGTTTTGACCTCAAACCAACTCTCCTGGATAGTCCTTGGTACCCACAACCCAGAACCATCTTGATCCACTCCTTCTCTTTTCAAATTTTTCAAAATTCAGTCTCTGCAAGTTTGGACCAGATTTGCCAAATTTGATGAAATTCATATCTACACTCCCCCAAAAATTCCACCAAAATTCAGGCAGCCTACTTGAGCAATAAGAAGCCACTCCACCAAAAATCAGCTCAAGGAAAAATCTCCAGAGGCCAATTTCATTTTGTCGAACACCTTGCATGCACTGCTGCTATTCAAAATTCAGAAAAATTCAGTTTCAGTGTCGTTTGCGTTCGTCAGTTTCTCTCACGCGTAGACAGTGCACTTGGCACGTTCCTCGCAGCCTCTCCCTCTTGTCCGGAGCTTCACACGCGTGCGTGGAGCCTTCCTGGCGTCGGTGGCACGCTGGCCCGCCCTCGCCGGCGTCTTCTGCGGCGTCGGGACCTCCCGTGGCGGCCGACAGAAGGCACACCACGGCAGAACACCGTTCAGCGCCGCCCAAAGCCCCTTGGCTCTCCGCGTGTCCCTGCCGTGCCAGCGCACGCCCGTGGCACCGTCGCCGTGGCCCGGCAAGCACGAAACGTGCTCCCTGCCGCCGACGGACCGCGCCACCCCCATTCCGTCGAGCTCACCCATAACGCCAAACCCCAGCCCGTTTAGCGCCTAAATGGGACCGGTGGACCTCAACGGCGATGCCCAAGCCCCTAATCCCCCTGCACATCCACGGCACCGCCGTAATCACTCTCCGGAGATCCCCGTTCACGGCAACCGCCTCGGGCCGCCTATAAAAAGGGCCCTCGAGCTCACCCTCGTGCACACCTCATCCCCACTCCTCACCAACACCACGCCAGGCCACTCGGAGGACCTCAAGGAGGTCTCCTCCCCCAACTCCGCCCGCCCCGATCCGCCTCTGCCTCCACCGCGATTCGCTCCGGTGAGGCCATCTCCGGCGCCCAAACCCCGCCTGTTACTCTCTCTAGCCACCAAAAGCCTAACCCCCTCTTCAATTTGACCTCTGCAGCCCTCTCCGACGAGCCCCTCGACCACCCGAGCCGCCGTCCGCCGGAGCAAAGCTCGCCGTCGACGTGGTACTCACCGGCGACCACAACCACCACCAACCGACGCGGAATGGCGCCCTGAGCACGGAGGTACCCTCCGATCCCCCTGCCTCGCCGTGGATCGCCGCCGGCGACCACCGCGGCTCTCGGGCGCCGACGAGCTTCGCCCCCCCCCCTTTTTTGAAGTTCAAACCTGACACATGGGACCCCACCGTCAGCCTCTCTGCTCTCTCTGTTGAAACGTTTTCTGGAAGCGCCTTCGGGCAAAGTACGTTTTCCCTTTGGGCTGGCGTAGTTTCTGCCGAAGCGTTTTCTGTTTTTACAAGCTAGCCCCTGGAAATCTTCTGTTTCATTACAGACGAGTCCCTGGACAAAAACCCTTATAACTTTTAAGCAGAAAAGTATTTTTGATTGGTTCTTTTTCTGTTCTCTTTAAAATTTTGTCTAGTTTTTTATCAGATTTATTTGAAAAATATTTGGAATACTTTTTGTGCACCTCTTGGTATTTATGATAGCGCATATATTTTCTTTATACCGTAGATACCGAAGGAGGTGACGGAGCCGCGAACTTCACCGAGCTAGGCTCCGACTACTCTGAACCAGGCAAGCATGTTTGAACTTTTGATATGATGAGTGTCTTGTCATGTTTTGCATTTAGTTAGTTTTATGGCATGTTGAGAAGCATATCGATGAACGTTATTTTATGCGATAATGAGGTAAGTGAGTTCGATGATCCATAAGTGGATGGATGTGAGTATGAATGGCCATGTGTTGGCATGAGGATGGGTGAGATGGCAGTGTTGTAGCATGCCAGTCTTATGCCGGACTATGTGACTTCAGTGTCAAACCGTATCGGTCCAGTTCCTCTCATTTCCTTCCCTGTACTACCACATGTTTTCCGTAAGGAATATGGTTTAGTAAGTTCCAAACCGCTTTCCTGGTACACACCAAAAGGAGAGGCCGTGATGATGGTTCCATGGCCCTGGATTAAAGCCAGTCATCCGGTCAGGGGGCATGGGTGTTTCCGGTTGGGACCGAGAGGGGGGCACCCCTTAGAGCGCGCGTATATAAATTTGATCCCATGCTATTCGAGATTGTGATCTCCCCATCTCAAAAGTTTTTCTTGGACGATGTCTAGGGTGATTCCTAGCATCGAGAGGTAGGATGGGTGTGTACTGGTTAGCTGTGTTTTCTTCCGAAATACCATAAACGGAACTAGTCCTTCGTGACTACGGAAATCCGTTGTCTGTGGGAACAATTTTTTCCAAACTCTGCAGAGTCATATATTCCTCCAAATCATCTATTCCCTGTCCCAGGTCGATATTATCTTATCCTAATCAAATGTCAGTTTTGATGGCAGAGACTCCGGTGATTCGCTCTAATGCTAACTCCGGTTAAATGATTATCCCTGTGGATGGACTAACCCATTTATTCTTATGAATTAAATATTTATTATGAGTATTATTTACCTGTGAATAAAAGCCCTTTCTGTGATGTCGCCCCGACGTCCGACTGTGGCATTTCTTTTCAAGCCCTTTCTGTGATGTCGCCCCGACGTCCGACTGTGGCATTTCTTTTCAAGCCCTTTCTGTGATGTCGCCCCGACGTCCGGCTGTGGCATTTCTTTTCAAGCCCTTTCTGTGATGTCGCCCCGACGTCCGCCTGTGGC
>NC_057804.1:141542253-141595694 GCF_018294505.1 Triticum aestivum
CTGTGGCATTTCTTTTCAAGCCCTTTCTGTGATGTCGCCCCGACGTCCGACTGTGGCATTTCTTTTCAAGCCCTTTCTGTGATGTCGCCCCGACGTCCGACTGTGGCATTTTTTTTAAAGCCCTTTCTGTGATGTCGCCCCGACATCCGTCTGTGGTATTTCTTTTAAAGCCCTTTATGTGGTGTCGCTAAGACGCCCGACTGTGGCATCATTTCCTTATATTTATTTGTTCACCTTTCGAGGCGTCGCTTCAGACACCCGATCGGTAGTTATTTATGTTCTGTTGGGATTTCAGGCGGACTACCCCCGTTTCCCTTTTTACTTACCTTGTTATGCTAATTTTTGAAGTACTCACTGGCTTGTTGATTATGCTAATTATTCATGACGCATCCATGCATGCATTTGTTATATCTTACGTCCGAACTGTCTTGCGAGTACTTTCAAAGTACTCACTGGCTTGTTGATTTGGCCAGATGCTGACGAAGGCGATCTCATGGATGAAGAGTTTGATAGCGAGTTCGACACCTAGAGGAGTCCCAGTCAGTCTCGTGCGACCCTGGAT
The DNA here is from genome assembly GCF_018294505.1 of Triticum aestivum. Classification (NCBI taxonomy): domain Eukaryota; kingdom Viridiplantae; phylum Streptophyta; class Magnoliopsida; order Poales; family Poaceae; genus Triticum; species Triticum aestivum. The sequence continues at coordinate 141,542,816 of NC_057804.1, forward strand.
TTGGTCACTGTTTTATATTCGCTTCCGCTACCAAATAAATTCATCGAGCCTCACCTCGACGCTCGATGAGATGATAGACTTAGAGTCTTGTATTTCTCTCCCGCTGTGTTTTTCCACCACCACCCTATCCTCGAGTCAGTAGTATGCCTCCACACCACTGTGTCATGTCCGCCATTATGTATAATTATTGGCGTGCTTGTAATAATTTGGTTGAGCAATCGTAGTTCGACCCTGTAATATATTTTATGCTACTGGCTTATTGTATCAAGAAATTGTCTACCAGTGAGGAGAATTTCTCTCATACTGGACTTAAAAGATTGGTTTCTCAATAAATATTTTTATTGGAAAACCGGTCGTGACACTCGGGTTCGGTAACGTAGCTAGTGCAATCGCTCGGGTTCAGTTAGAGCCCAACGCCTCGCTCGGGTTCAGTTAGAGCCCAATGCCTCGCACACACACGCGTACGTGTACGAGAGAAACGTGCATCACTCCCGACCACCCACCGTAACCGGGAACTCCCCGAAATTTTCCTCGCCCTCGCTTCTACCATGGTTTTTTCCGTCATGGACGGCCCAAAGAATGTCATGCAGCTGCGTCTCCGGCCCGCCCAGGATGAAAAGCTCATTTTCTGTCATGATTTTTTATCATAGAAGTAGGAGCCCACCACATCTGTGATGATACCGGATTTTGTCACAATTATCGTCATAGAAGTTTCATAAGTATGACAGAATTTTTTTTCGTTCGGCCCAAAATGTCATGGATGTGTCTTTTTTTTGTAGTGCAAACATGCTTTTGGCCATGTGACAACTACATGGTGAGAGTGGGTATTAAGGAAGAATTTGAGAAATTAGTTCACAATGCCGAACTCGGTCCCTATATTTTAGGTAAGTGCGACCAACGCCTCCTCCTCACAGAATCATTTGTCGAAGAATTTAATTCTCTTCCTCCCGAGTCTAGGGTGTCTTTTAAACTTTATGATAATCCATTTACCATTTCTCTAGAAAGGTTTGCTCACCTCTATAAAATCCCATTATGGGGTTTTCTCGATGAGCCACCTAGGTCTGAGTTTGAGTCTTTCTTAACTAATCTTTGCTTTGGTGAAACTAGGGGAGTGGCACAAGGTAGAATAAAGAGCATACATTTTCCTGCAATTCAGTACTTCGCATTATTCAATGGAAAATGCATAGTAGGCAAGCAAGACTGTAGTACACTTTGTGCTCCAGACTTGAGCCTCATACGTGCCGCCCTCACCGGTGAAATGGTTTATAACCTTGCATCGATTTTTGCATGCAGACTGCAGCACAACTCTAGCAGTGACTATTTTTATGGCGGGATTTATGCCACGCATTTAGCAAGAGAGCTGGGCGTTCCACCTTTTCCCTTTGACCCTATCCTACCCACGCAGTATTTAGATTTTGAGGCTTTAAAAAGCCATAAGATCCTCAAGGGAAAAATTCATGACTTCACGTATAATTTATTGTTTAACCAAACCTCTGTTGTGCATACATATTTGCATGCGCCTTCTCTTTTTGACTATCACATCAAGGGAAGATATTATGTTCTGGAGAGCGAGGCTCGAGCTCCCAATGCAGCAGTGGAGGCAGCACGGCGGGCTGAGGCCTCGGCGCCGAGGGCCTCCGTGAGCTACCACGTCAACTACCATCCAGTCTATTGACTGATTACCAAGTTAGGCCAAAAACCTAAGCTTGGGGGAGTACGTATTCCCACCGACATTACATTCATATTCACACATTTCATTCCAGTTATCAGTGTCCACACTTTTTCATTGTATCGTCCATGTTTAATTTATTTTCTTGTTTTCTTCTTGTGTGTTTGAAAAACTTAGAGAAAATCCAAAATTATGTTTCTTGTTTCTTTTTGATTTTTCTTTTTTAGTTTTAACTAGCAAAGTGGCCCGCTCGATGCGCGAGCTAGAATTTTAGAAATTTTAATATGAGAACATATTATTTCATTTTTTTTCTTCTAAAGAGACATTGAGACCAAATGTGTTGAAATTTACAAATATAAGTCTCTTTTTAACATAGTTTTTTCTAGGTGTTTTTTTTTCTCATTGACATGGAAATATATATGTTTGTCATTTATGTGCTTATTATGAACACCGTACTAAATGTATTTTTAATTATGAATCACATTGTAAAATTTATAATTCATATCATTTTTTGGTATTATGATGTTTTCTATTTTTAGTTTTAAATTGTTTAGTAGTTCACCTTTTTTAGGGAGAAATAGATATGCATTTTCTTGGTTACCTGCAATTTGTCAAGTTGAAAGGAAGAGAAATGTGATTGTCCGTAGTTTCAATTTGGTCGTCGTATTTCAAGTAGAGAATGCATATATGAAATCATTTCCATGGTACAACAAATTATCAGTGGGAAAAGCAATTTATTTGTGAAAAAATATGATTACATACATTTACTAATAATGTAAAAAACATATGATTGGAGAATAGGAATAAAACATAAGTATTGACATGATGGCAAAATATCAAGGGGATGTATTACTATTAAGTGGAAACGATGACAACAAATATGATCATACATACCATCTAAATATGAGTACCGAGTTTTTTCCTTTGTTACCTTTTTTTTATTCATACGATGATAATGTACTATATGTTTGCATGATAAAATATGCTATATGTTTGCAATATATTCTGTAATAATAGCTGGTAATTAGGATTTTTTTTTGTTTTTTAAATTGTGTTGTTTTGCAAAAAATGATTCTTTTTTAGAGGAATTAAAAATTGATTCTTTTGTGCTGCTATGATTGGTTGGGCTTTAGCCCAACAATCTCAAGCATATCCCCCAAAGGGACGACACATCTTCTCTATCACTCTACACTTACAAAAAAACTTACAAAAAAGAGTTTTTTTCTTTGTCACTCACAACTTCACACGTAGCTCTTGCCCGATGCCCCGATCCCCTTTCTCCTTTGCCGAAAAAGGGTTTCCCCCTGCTTTATATTATAAAGCACGAACCACAACAACAAAGCATCCGATACAAACGCACACCACACACCCAAGGCAAGATACATGAATGTCGGGCACCGACACACAACCACAACGACTACAAAGCACCTAAAAGATGAGCAAAACGAAACCGCTAAGAGCCGACAGAGAACACCACCATGAGGAGCGATCGTCCGGGAGGATGTGTAACGGACATGCCGGACCGAGGACTGCAAGACGGTGCCTCCAGGAAGGGTACAACCATGAACGTCGCCACCGTCCGATCTGAGGATCGAGTTTTCACCTGAGTAAGATGGAAGAGGAAGAAGCACCACGACAGAGCCTGCAAGAAGGACACGACATCCACGGACGGTGTCACCATCGACCAGACATGGACTGGATTGGTGATGAACCCGGTGCTTCAACACTTCCGCCGCCCCAGTCCGACAACACCCGCAACCACGCCGCCCAAGTGGCCATGGCTGGCTGCCCGCATCCGAGCCACGCAGCCCGCCCACGACCAACGCGCGACTCCCGCCGCCAGGGCCGCCGCCCCGCCATGAGACCACCCCGAAGCCACCAAAGGCCACGACTTTGCCTGGATCCACGACCCCAACCACATCTAGATCCACCACGGCTAAGCTGCCTCGAGGGAAGGGGAAGGCAGAGAAGTGGCCCATGGCCACGACCGACACCCATGTCGGCTCCAGCTTCCCCCCTGGAACCAAGTTCTACCCCCGTTTCAAAGGGCCAGAGTATCAGGAGGCATCGGCCGTCGCATGAAGCCAGAGAGGGACGGTTGCGAGGCCGTCTCCACCGCCGCCTGAAGACGCCACCGGGTGATCCACCCGAGCCGAGCGTCGCCAACCAGTCGCGAGGGTCCGACTGGGTGGGGGCAGCCCGCCACCACCGCTGATGCGCCCCCCCCACCAAAGCACCATGGCGAGAGGACCGTCTGCGTCCCGGTCAACCGCCACCCGCAGCGCCGGACGCGACGCCAAAGCGCTGCCAGGGGCACCGCCGCCGCCGCCACCACCGGCCCGCACCACCACCATGCCGCCCGCCGCCCGTCAAACGCCACCATCGTCGGCCTGCACCGGGGCGCCGCCGCGCCCGACATCGAGCGCCGGGCCCAGCCGCTAGATCTGGCCCGCGCCAAACCCTACGGGAGAGGGACGAAGGAGCCCCGCCGCCGCCGGCGATGACCGGGCTTCGCCCGGCCGCGCCCCTTGGCGGCGGCGAGGGCGGAGGAGGGAGGAGGAGGGGGATGCTGCGGTCGGGAACGGGAACCCTCCCCGACGCCTCACGGGTGGCGGCGGGGGAGGGAGGGAGGGAGGGCTCCCATCCCCTTTATCCTTTCCTTGTTCTCTCCGTTCACTCCAAAATTATTGACACTAAATCAGGCCCGGCTTGTACCGCTGGTAATTCTTAATTTCCCACCAGTTTGCTCTATTGATTTGTGCCTTGATCCTGCTAGTTCTCAACTGCAGGCATCCCCGTAGCTCGACTCGCTGGTGCGACAACATGGTGACCGTCTTTGACGGCTGGTTTGGCTCGTACGCCTCCTCTGTGTCCTTGGTTTGTAAGCGGCGATGGATCATGGATGTATAGTAGGGCCCGAGTAGCAGCTCCAATGGAGGAGGCAAGATCGCTGATCTGCACGGTGTCGTTGTTGTCAGCATCCGTGTAGGGGATCCTTGGTCGTGGATCTGGACTCGCACAGCCAGCGTGGATTCAGCTTTTGTATGAGGATTTTTGGGCCATTGTCTTCCTCAATCGTGCAAGCCAGACTTCATCACTGTTCCCACTCGAGGAATCCCGACATGTCTTTGTCTTCCTCCACAACGACAACATGCTTCGACCTACAGGTCTCCTTTTTCCCTTTTCATGTCTATATGCCATATATTTTTGCTTAAACTTTTCCTGTGTGTGTACGATTGTACCAATATAATGTAATTAAAACACTGTCTGTTAGTGAAATTTTTTAATTTTCTTTTGTCCCCTCCACTTTTTCTGTGCTTCCGTTTGCATCGACAGTGTTAGGTCCGTTGCCCCTGTTCATACTCGGTAAATTTAAGTACTACTAATTAGTGTATTAGTGAGTAGCTATAGTTTAATATTTCCCAAAGACATTGTGTTTCAATAATTGAGCAGTAAAAAAGGTCTATACAAATTATAATGATACACGGATTTCCTGATTATTGGGTTGTACTATAAATTAAGCCACACATATCAGTAAGTATAGAGTGCCCATATTTGGTATTGATATCCCTAGTAATAATGCTTAGTAAATTTGGATTTAGGTTTACACAAAAAGATTAAAGTTCTGACCATTGAATTTCCGACCAAATTCGAAGTGACAACCACTATCGTTTGCATGTGCAAAAGTTCTTCATTCACCATATTTGCTAAAATAACCCTGCATAGCGTGATCCCTGATATTGTCGCCACTGAAAGAATTTAAGCATGAAAAAGTGACCTAAGGATCATTTATGTAGTCTAAAATTGATGTAGTAATATAAATTACCTTCAGTCTCATGTATGTTTTGACATCTGCACAAAATCATGTTCATAAATCTTTTCAATAATACTTGTCCTTTGATATCGATTTTGTACATACCTGAGCATTGTTTCTCAATATTTACTCCACTCTCTAATGTATCACTATCAACAAATTCAAATTAGTAGTAAAAAATTAATTTTATCTTTTCCTTTAGAATGTATAGGCTATTTCATCTTTTCCTGTATTTCTAATTTAATTGTGTAATAGAAAACTTCATCAAAGCTAAAAATAATCAATAATTAACAACTAAGTTTAATTTACTTTTTCCAGAATACATATTTTATCTGGTTCACGACATCATAACAAATAGATTTTGATCAAAGAGAAACATTTACTTGAAAACGGTCAAAGTATTGCGAATGATGCAACAACAACAAAATTAATATGAATTCTAATGTTGGAAGGAAAAATAAGGGCTAGCTTGTAACATGAGTTTTCTTTGGTATGGTCATCGTCGTTCTCTAGTACCTCCACCATCTAGAGCACAACACCCAATATACGTAAGTTTTCTGAAAGGTAATTTGCCAAACAAAATAAAACGTCAACACGTACTAATGTAGGTAGTTAATTTACTATAAAGACAACACATTAATGCTTTGTCCACACACAAAACTTGCTGGTAGTTGAATTATTGAACGTACCTAACTTCCATAATATTTGTACAACATTATGTGTGCTTTTTTCAAACAATTTAGAAAGATAGCTTTTCTGATCAAGCTCTCTGTTCTATGTACAGCAATAGTCATGTCCTGCCTTCTAGTCTCGCATGACCTCTTAATAGTTTTTCTGATCAAGATTTTTTTGTTCTCATGTACAGTAAGAGTGGTAAACTACTTAAACAATGATTCATTTGGTTTCAAATCGTGCACATATGCTATTTATCTAGTTTCTAACCCAAATCTGATAGGATATATGAGACCATCTTATTCTGTGATATTTGTTGTGCCTACTTATACTCTAAATTTGCATTCTCTTGTAAAGTTCAGTACATTTGCCTTATAAAGGAAGATGCAGTTCTATCTTAAGTATTGTCATGATTCATGGTAACGCTACCCCTCCTAACTCTGAATATATTTGCTTCTATCATACTATAGTATTCATTGATCTATTTAAGGACCATATATATAAATGTGCAACTTTATTCTTTTGTATTCTGCTCCCTTTCGCAGCAACATGGTCTTAACTCTAAAAGCTGCTGACCTGAAGACATCATTTAACCAAGTTGTGTTGATCTATCTGTTTGGTGCCACCACTACACACGGAAAGATCACCTGGCCATGGGTAGCATTACTTTTCATTTTAAATTGTATTTCTTAAGTTGCTTCCCTTGCCCACTTTATATAAAATAGGAACAAAATGCAGCCACATTGTGTTTTCGGCTAGTGAGCGCACACTTGTACATCTAATTAATACATTAAGAATTCATCTATCCAATTCCTGGTATATACATCCTGTAACAAAGCTGAATTAGTAATCAACTGATACAAAGCCAGCAAGATTAACTTGGGGGCATGCACGCTATGGATTTCAAAGGCTAATTAACTTGGGGGCATGCACACTGGATTTCAGAGGCTTATATCAAGCCTTCCCTGTTTCTTTATTTGTCACAGGTGTTGGCAGTGTGGTTCAGAGGCTTATATCAAGCCTTCTCTCTTTATTTATCATAGGTGTTGGCAGTGGCACACGTTCGGGGAATTTTTGGCTAGCCATGCATGTACTGATCAAGAGACGCTCCTTAAAGTTAGCTTTGCTAAGCTACGTGTGCGGCGCCATCATAGACCAAGCTAGCCCTAACAGGTCCATGACTCCATGTACGTGGTGTTGCAAGCTAGTCGTGCATGTACAAATCCAACATGTACATATCAAGCCACCTAAAGAAGCTAGCTTTGCCAAGCTACGCTCGTGGTGGCTATCTACAACCAATCTGAAATTTATCTTGAATCTAAATAATTTTCTATGAAACTGAGTTCCTCAATCAGTCTTGGTAAATCTTGATTAAAGCAACGGGGATAGTGAATATCAACTAATCTACACCCTAGCGTTTGGGAAGGGGTGGCATACCTTAAGAGGATAACCGGAAGAATGGAGTCGGTGGAGTACCAAGTCGTCTTCTTCGATCTGTGGTGATAGCCGACGTTGCCGACGCTCGAGGCCTCGGTGATAATCGTGGCTGCCGCCAGGTCACCTCCTTTTTTTTGTTTTGAAGCTTGCCTCTTTTTCACGTATATGAGGATGCAACTGGTCGAGGGGAAAGCTATGAGGTTTTCTTTTGACGTGCATGAGCGAAGGGATTTGAAGTTTTTTTTGGAAAGAGGTTTTTTTTTCACGTGGGCGAGATAACTTATTAATGGAATTGGTGGGTAATTTTTAATCTTTTCAATCCATTGGTTGTGCTCGCGTAATGAATTTAAATTGATGGTCAGATGTTTCTAATTTTTATTGGATTTTCTAGCATAATTCTCTTTTTTCTGGTTACCCCATAAAGCACTTTTTATATATACATAGATTGTTGTAGCACTAAAAGAAAACCCAAAAAGATTTCCTTGTTCTTCTTTTACTTGTTGGGAGCTTTCCCGTGTAAATAGTTTTGCTCGTTTTTGCTTTTCCCTTTTTCATTTGCTTGCTTTCAAAAAAACCAAAAACTCCAAAAATATTTTAGTATGTTTCTCTGAATTTCTTTTTCTTTTATCGAGTCATACGAAGGAGAAGACCACGATGAAAATGTTGAGTGGCTCTCGTTTGCATTATGTTGATCTAACAAAGAGCCCATATTACCTTGTCTTCTCCTCTTAAATAAAATGTTTGCAGATTCCAGCTTAGTCCACGACACTCTTGCACTATTATTATTTTCAAATCATTCGGTCGTGCAAGTAAAAGGCAATAATGACGATTTTAGATGAACTGGCCGTGGCAGAGAGAAACAGGTATGAACTCGACTTGTTCTGTTTTTGTAAATATGTTTAACCTAGTATGTATGCTTCAGCCTATTATGATCAAACATGTTTGCAATGACAATTAGAGATTATAGTTTCTCATGTCATGCATAAGTAGCTAGGAGTGAATAATTACTTATCTTGGATATCAACATTGCGTTAAAATGATTGTGATGTAGTATGATGATATGGTATCCTCCTCTGAATGTTCGAGTGGCTTGACTTGGCACATGTTCATGCATGTAGTTGAATCAAAACCAACATAGCCTCTATGACATTTATGTTCATGGTGTTCATATCCTACTCATGCTAGTGTCCAATGTTACTTATGCATAATGCATGTTCATGATCATTGTTGCTCTCTAGTTGACCGCTTCTGAACCTATTTGCTAGACTTCGCATGTACTAAGTGGGAACTCTGCTTGTACATCAAAAACCTGAAACGAAAGTTATTCCAGATGAGTCCACCATACTTACCTATATACATTATTACTGTGCTGTCCTAAGTAAATTTGCATGTGCCACCTCTAAAACCTTCAAATAAATATCCTTTTTGTGTGCCTGGATCGTTCATGGAACAAAAAGAGGTAGTCGGTATCTTCCATGCTAAGCGGGTTATTCTCAAGTCGAGTGTTTATTCACTCGCCATTGCACGAGAAAAGGGCGGTAAAAGGGATGCCCAGTCCCAAACTCCAAAAAGAAAAGAGCTTACAAATAATCAAACAAAAACTCCCAATGGAGTCATAACCTTTACATTTCCGTTTGGGAACCGCCACTAGCGTGCTTAGCATGGAATATATTGATAACTGATGGTCGTGAAGTGAATAAGAAGGGTGCATGTCTCAAAATATCATTTACATCTATTCTAAAAACATGAGCTCTAGCACCTCTGCAAATCACTACTTCCCTCCGCGAAGGGACTATCCATTTACTTTTATGTTGTGTCATCACCTTTTCAAATAAGCGCCAGAACCTGAGAGCACTGTTGTCATGCTGATGCATTGTGTATAGCTAATTTTGGGTGGATCATGACTGGATCTTTTCTACCATGAATTACAATGTTTAGTCGATGCTTGAACTTTGGGGGTGCTCTGCATTTATGTTTTGCGGTGTCAGAAAGGGCTAGCGAGATATCACTATTGTCATAGTATATCATGGTTGTTTTGACAACGTGTTGCTATTTGAGATATCTTATTAGTGCTCTCTAGTTGTTTATGTCATTGATATGAGTTAATATAATTTTTAAGAGTTATTGTCCACATGGTTAGTTGTAATCTTTGCTAAAACCCTGGGTGTTGTTTAAGCTTATTTAAGAAACAAGAGCAAAAGTTCGTAAAAGTTTTTGTTTTCCACTTTCAGTTTATCAACTGAATTGCTTGAGAACAAGCAAAGGTTTAAGCTTGGGGGAGTTGATACGTCTCCAACGTATCTACTTTTCCTAACACTTTTCCTCTTGTTTTGGACACTTATTGCATGATTTGAATGAAACTAACCCCAGACTAACGTTGTTTTCAGCAGAACTACCATGGTGTTGTTTTTGTGCAGAAATAAAAGTTCTCGGAATGGAACGAAACTTTGCGAGGATTTTTATACAATAAAAGAGAATTTCTGGAGCCAGGATGGACCTGAGGGGGGCACGTGGGTGGGCACAACCCACCAGGGCACGCCATCACCCCCAAGCACGCCTAGGTGGGTGCTGCCCACCTGGTGGCCCCGCTGACCTCCAAACCGACGCTATAAAATCCCATTTTTTCCAAAAAAAAGTCAGGGAGAAAGAATTGTCGCATTTCACGAGACGGAGCCGGCGCCAAGCCCTATTCTTCCTCAGGAGGGCAGATCTGGAGTCTGTTTGGGGCTCCGGAGAGGGGGATCTTCGATCTTCATCATCACCAACACCTCTCCATCACCAATTCCATGATGCTCCCCACCAGGAGTGAGTAATTCCTTCGTAGGCTCGCTGGTCGGTGAGGAGCTGGATGAGATTCATCATGTAATCGAGTTGGTTTTGTTAGGGCTTGATCTCTAGTATCCACTATGTTCTGAGATTGATGTTGCTATGACTTTGCCATGCTTAATGCTTGTCACTTTGGGCCTGGCTGCCATGATTTCAGATCTGAACCATTTATGTTATCACCATTATATCCATGTTCTAGATCCGATCTTGCAAGTTATAGTCACCTACTACGTGTTATGATCCAGCAACCACGGAGTGACAGAAGTCGGGACCACTCCCGATGATGACCGTAGTTTGAGGAGTGTCGGTGTCAAAACCGGCGGATCTCGGGTAGGGGGTCTCGAACTGTGCGTCCAAGGTTGATGGTAACAGGAGATGGGGGACACGATGTTTACCCAGGTTCAGGCCCTCTCTATGGAGGTAATACCCTACTTCTTCTTGATTGATCTTGATGAATATGAGTATTACAAGAGTTGATCTACCACGAGATCATAATGGCTAAAACCCTAGAAGTCTAGCCTGTATGATTATGATTGCCTCTATGGACTAAGCCCTCCAGTTTATATAGACACCGAAGGGGGCTAGGGTTATACAAAGTCGGTTACAGAGAAAGGAATCTACAAATCTGAATCACCAAGCTTGCCATCCACGTAAAGGAGAGTCCCATCCGGACATGGGAAGAAGTCTTCTGTCTTGTATCTTCATAGCCCAATAGTCCGGCCCATATCAAGAGACCGGACGCCCGAGGACCCGTTAACCCAGGACTCCCTCAGTAGCCCTCGAACCAGGCTTCAATGACGATGTGTCTGACGTGCAGATTGTCTTCGACATTGCAAGGCGGGTTCCTTCTCCGATTACTTCAAAGTACCTGACTTAAAGAGTAGTATCCGGCTTTCCATTTAATGTTGTGCCCATCGGCTTCCGCACCTTCATGACTTCAGCTTCCACGTGTCGAGCGAATACGAGAGGTCGAGGTATTTTTGCACATATCACCCTGACCACGTAAGAAAGTTGTCTATTTAAAGAGATGTGGATTTTTAGATCCATTCCACAACAAGCGAGGAATCCTCAGAGCCAGCAGAAACCATTCCAACATGGCTAGCGCTCCCAACTCTTCCTCCCGTCCCCACGGCCCCAAAAAAGGCGATTGGGAAAAGTGTTCTGTATCCCATAGTCAGCTAGTGAAACTGCAGACACAAGGATTTCTTCCCCTGGATCTAGTCCTCGTTCGACCCGGATTGGCTTCCTTCGACGGCGGGGCTCAGGCAGAGAATTTCCCCAACCCATCCAGGGGGAACGAGTATGCTTTGTTCCCTATTTGTTGAGAGGCATCAGATTTCCAATCCATCTGTTCTTCCAAGGGCTTCTGGAGTATTATGGCCTCTAACTGCACAATTTCACTCCTGCCTCCATCCTGCACATCGCGGGTTACTTTGCTCTTTGTGAGCTATTCTTGGGTTGCGATGCCCATTTCGAATTATGGAGGAAACTATTCTGCCTCGTCCCTCGTAATCAAGAGGGATCAATATTTCAAGTGGGTGGTGCCGAGGTATGGTGCATTGCCGGGACCGGATACCTGTCCGGCACACCGAAGAAGGCATCCGAAGAATGGCCTTCTAAATGGTTCTATATTGAGGATGTTTCCCTTCCTGACCTAGTCCGAATGGGTCTTTCCAAATTTTCAAGTGCTCCGTTGAAGAAACGCCACAGCTGGCGCCCTCGGAACCTCGGGGAGGAAGATAGCATGAAAGTCCGTCAATTGATGAGCAAGATAAAGACGCTCGCCCAGTCCGGATTGTCAATAGTCAAGGTTATGGCGACATCCATAGTACGAGGGGTCCAGCCACTCCAATACAGAGGGCATCCCATGTGGCACTATAATGGGGAAGATGATGCCTCCTGCTGCGGTCGGAAGGGTCCGGACACGCCCGCCGCTTTGGCCAAAATACTGGTTGGACTATACAAAGGGGAGAAAGAGGAGTTCATCCGCATTAAGCGTCGAGATGGATTTTCTATGTACAATCCTCCCAGCTGGGTGAGTTCCAATCCCTCTACTCTACTCAATTTACTCCCTGAGTCACTTTCCATGAACATTAATCCGTCCATCTATAACAGGAATGGTGGAAGATCACCAAGGGGCTCCACAACCCCGCACCACAGCCATAGGACCACAATCGGAACCTCGACCCCGGATTCAAAGAGGATTCGGATATATTCATGGAGCTTGAGGATGGAGTGTTTTACCAGGCGAGCCATGACGGTACAGAAGTGGCCATCACCATCGACTATCCCGGTCTTCTCCCTGCCTCACATGTAAGTAATTAGGAGACGTCTCTTCCGAAAGAGCTTCCTCATTCTGCCTTACCCACCGCACTGTCTCGTGCTTTAAAGGGGAGTCACTCGGCGCGCCATACTGCACCGGAGGCGACTCACAAGAGAGCGGCGCCTACGCCGGGCAGGCCTTCGAAGAGGACGGCAAAGGAAAACACGGCCGAGCCTTCATCAAAGAGGTATGGTTTTTTAAATACGTTCCTTGGCTGTCACATCAAAGTGTGACACTGTCCGTTGTGTCTTATCAGGAAAAGTGTTCACCAGACTATGTCTGGGGATCCTGTCAATCATGCCTCTACCAGCCAGATTCCAGACCCAAGGACCGAGGTTGACGTGGGAGTAACAACGGATTGTCCTTCTGTAGAGGATTCAGATGATGTATCCATCACAAACTCTAAAGTGGAATGCGCCATGCATCATCGGCGCCGGCAGGCCGCTCTTCGTGACCCCGGTTTTTCAGAAGAGGCATTCAACGCCTTCAACTCGGGTGATGCATATATCCGAGTTGCTCGAGATGGGCTTACCAGATCCACTGACCAATATTTGAAAGATGTGTGGGTAAGTACACATTTGTACAATTCTGATAATTATATACCAGTAGCCCCCAAGACTTGAAACAGTTGATGCAACTAATTTAAGGATCATTGTATACCCAGGTGCTCACAGAGAAGAACAACCTGTTGTCTCAAGAGCTGGAAAAGTGTCGAACCCAGCTAGCTGCTGCTATCGCCGAACTGGAGAAATCCAAGAAGGCAGTGTCTGGTAATGTTCCCCTCTATCGAGAAAACATAATCATATACCAGGATTATTAATACAGGTGCATATCTAATGGCAGAGTCGTCAGATCATCCGAGAGAGGCACCGGAAGTCGCACAAGCGGGTGGTCCTGAAGCCAAAAGGCAACTAGCCACGGGCGAACGTATACTGACGCTGGTCAGGGAGGAGAAAAACAAACTCTAGGATTCCAACAACCAGCTGGAGGTAGAACTAAAAGATGTTCGGGCCCAGCTGGCTAACTCTGTGAAGGAAAATAAGAGGCTACGAGGCGGCATATTTAGTATGTGTTCAAACTTACCTTTGCGTAGTTCAGTGAGGAAAGGAACTGACAGAGTTTATGTCTGTAGGTATGCTGACCGACCGTCCCGAAGAGGAGATGTCCGGATCTTCGGGCGATCTGCTACAAGAGGTGTCGCAAATGCATGAGAGAGCTCGGTAGGTGATGCAAAGTATTGTCATGGCCTTATGGCCATCCGACTCCCCTCCAGGAAGTATGGAGGAGCTTGTACAACTATTCAAGGGAGCGCACCGGTGCTTCCGATTATGGAAGATATCGGCCTGCCGAGAAGGTGCGCGAGAGTCCTGGGCCATGGTGAAAACACGGTATACCAAGCTCGATCCGAATCACATGGCCCGGGTCGGACCGTTAGGGTCAGATGGAAAAGAAATTCCCGTTAGTTTGGTATATGACCAGGTACAAGTAGCCGCCAAGTATTCCCAACAGGATTGTAAGCTAGATAGCCTATTAAATGGCATAGAGGAAGAAGTTTTTGAGTCCAAGTGACTATGTACTTCAATTGACAAATTTGTCCCTAGCCAGATTGTAAAATGATTGTCATGGCGGAGCTTTTCGCTTCGACCTCTGGACCCGAAGGTGTGGAGTGTTTCCGAATACCCGCTCAGTAATATAGACAGGGGTATGGGTGGAAACCAGGCGTAGGGGTCATAGTTGCTTGAACAGACAAGTATCCGGCCAGCTATGTTATATTACATTTTGATCGTAAGAAACATCTTCCAGAGAGAATAGTTCCTTAAGGGTTCCTTTCCCTAGGTCAGCATGCGTTAACGTGCATGTCTGAACTATGATTGAAAAATCACAGCATACGTAACATCTGGGGGTTCATGGTGTAACGAGTAAACAATATCTTTAGTCCGCTGACCGAATATTCCCTTAAGAATGCTAGCTTTCTGCTACACCCAGTCTGAGGTACACATCCGGATGACCTGACAGTAACAATCGCAGAGGTGCTCCCTTTATGCCCTAGCCGAACTAATGGGAATGTAGGGCATAAGCACAGGAGCCAGGCAACCCAGCTTGGCCAAAACTTAAGTCATATCGATGCATATAATGGCGAAGAAAAGGTACATATGCGAAAAAGACACATATGTGGTGAGCTTGATGCTTGGAAAATAATAATAATAAGCTTATGTACGAGAAGCCCCCAGGTATAATTGACATACATATTTGAGAATGTGCGCGTCGTAGGTGTACGGTTTAGCCGCACGAGAGCTTTAAGGCTAAAAAAAGAAAAGGTGAAAAGAGAGGAAAAAACAAATAAATAATAGAAACAAAAGGGAGAAAGGAGACGAACGAAGAGTCCAGCGCTAGGCATAGAATCCTTAGAGTCTGGCCGCGTTCCATGGGTTCGGCTCTAGGCGATTGTCTGATGTATCACGCATGTGGTACGCTCCTTCGGTGAGGACTTCGTCAATGATGAAGGGACCCTCCCACTTGGGCTTGAGCTTCTCCTTTTTCTTCTCCGGCAAGCGTAGAACGAGTTTGCCAACATTATAAGTCTTGGCCCGTACTTCTCTGCTTTGATATCTGTGGGCCTATTGTTGATAAAATGCGGAACTGGCTTTTGCAACGTTGCGCTCCTCATCCAGGGCATCTAACTGTCCTGCCGATCAAGCTCGGCCTCTCTCTCTTCATACATGCGCACTCGAGGTGAGTCATGAATAATGTCGCAGGGTAACACAGCCTCTGTGTCGTACACCATGAAGAAAGGTGTGTATCTGGTAGAGAGATTGGGCGTGGTCCGCAGCCCCCAGAGTATGGAGTCGAGCTCCTCGACCCAGTGCTTGTCTGATTCTTTCAAAGACCACACTAGTCTGGGTTTAATGCCGCTCGTAATAAGAGCATTGGCTCGTTCGACTTGACCGTTTGTTTGTGGATGATAGACAGAGGCGTAATCGAGCTTAATGCCCAGATTAGCACACCAGGTTTTCACCTCATCGGCTGTGAAATTGGAGCTGTTATTGGTGATGATGCTGTGTGGAACACCATAACGGTGCACAACACCGGATATGAAGTCTATCACTGGTCCAGCTTTTTAACTGGTTTGGCCTCTATCCACTTAGTGAATTTATCCACCATGACCAATAGATATTCTTTCTTATGGCTTCCTCCTTTAAGGCGTCCGACCATATCAAGCCCCTAGACCACAAAAGGCCAAGTGATGGGGGTTGAGGGAGTCCGGGACTAGGGGTGTCCGGGTAGCCGGACTATCATCATCGGCTGGACTCCAAGACTATGAAGATACAAGATTGAAGACTTCGTCCCATGTACGGATGGGACTTTCCTTGGCATGGAAGGCAAGCTTGGCGATACGGATATGTAGATCTCCTACCATTGTAACCGACTCTGTGTAACCCTAGCCCTCTCCGGTGTCTATATAAACCGGATGGCTTTAGTCCGTAGGACGAACAACAATCATACCATAGGCTAGTTTCTAGGGTTTAGCCACCTTGATCTCCTGGTAGATCTACTCTTGTAACACACATCATCAATATTAATCAAGCAGGACGTAGGGTTTTACCTCCATCAAGAGGGCCCGAACCTGGGTAAAACATCGTGTCCCTTGCCTCCTGTTACCATCCGCCTAGACGCACAGTTCGGGACCCCCTACCCGAGATCCGCCGGTTTTGACACCGACATTGGTGCTTTCATTGAGAGTTCCTCTGTTCCGTCACAATCAGGAAGGATGCCTTTTCCCGTCTTTAAAGACGGCGCCGTCGTCAAGGGAGCTTTGGCCGCCGGCCAAACTATCCGGCTAGGCGGTTTTCTCATGACCGCCTGTTCGGCCACCGCTCCGACAATGACCTCTCAGGTCTTCAAAAGCGATCTTCACGTCAGCTCGGAATTCGCCGATCAGCTAGATCCGATGGAGCTCTCCTCCATAAATGAGCTCTTGGATCGCATCGCCGCCCTGGGAGTCGCTACAGACTACGATCAGATTGGGCTTAAAACCGATCTGAGAGAAATTAACTCTCCCCAGGCTACCCACCATGTTGTCGTGGTAGAGGAACAATGCGGCGACTCTTCTTCTATGTTAAAAACCAGCTATGTCCGGATTCCCGATCCCTCCATGCCGGATTCCCGCGGAGGGACGGATGTCAATCAAATACTGAACCTAAAGTCAGGCATCGGACCAGATTTGTTGGAAAACATCCAACAAACCAAGCTTCCAAATCCGGAAACTTCTTGGCCTTTGAGCCTCAGATCGGGCGGGGTTCCAAATTTAATTCCACCCGCCAACCCAAACATAAGCGATCTATCTCAAATACGGCAAGAGCCCGATGAAACAGTACATCATTACTGGGCCAGATTCCTCCTGGTTATGAATAGGATAAAGGACTGCCGTGAAGAAAGCGTGATTTCAATTTTCTGCAACAATTGCACGGACAAGGGAATCATGAACGCCATAAGCCGTCGCGAAGTTACACGCTTCGCCGACCTAGCGACCATTGTACAAAAATATTGTGCGATGGAGAGTGCCTGGAAAACCAAAACCAGGTTTTGGGACAATCCGGCCCTGGATACAACCCCAGTCTGAAATAAAAGGGTGCGTCATACTCAAACACCTGGGTTAAAAACAAAAAGCAAAAAAACCCTAAAGTGCACGGAACCGTACTGGAGGGATGACTCAACGGACCCTGCAAAATCCATAGTACGGAGGGCGCCACTCCAACACATAGCCTTCGAGCATGTTGGATACTACGGCAGGTGGCCAAAAGTGGCGAAGGCTTTCTAGCCCTGGGCAGCCAACTCAACAGTACCAGTACGGTATTAACAGTCTTCGAGACTTTCGCATGAAATAACATGCAGAAGCGAACAATCCGCAGCCTCGCCAAAGTCTACCAAGTAGCAACAACAAATCCATGGAGTGACACAGCTATCACCTTCAATGCCAGCGATGAACCTAAATTCCGAACAGCTCGAGCACCAGCCGCATTGGTCCTCAGCCCGTTAGTGGACGGCTTTCGTCTTACCAAGGTACTCATGGATGGCGGTAGCGGATTAAACCTCATCTACGAGGAAACCCTTCAAAAAATGGAAATTGACTGGAGCCGCATTGAGCGAAGCAGCACAACCTTCAGGGGAATAATCCCTAGTCGAGAAGTACGCTGCACAGGAAAAATCACACTAGACGTAGTGTTCGGCTCGCTGGACAATTACAGGTCCAAAGAGGTCACGTTCCAAGTGGCCCCATTCGGCAGCGGATATCACGCCTTGTTAGGGCGAGAGGCATTCACGAATAATCACTCTTGTCAGTGATCTAGATATAGCACTCCGCGCTGAAAATAAGACAGCCGCACTGGCCCTAGAGGCATTATCTGAAGCCCTAGAGGCAGAGGAATTCACTGCGCTGCGCTCCACAGTGGATAGGGACGATGTGATACTCGATAAGAGGTCTAAGTCCACCTCTTTTAAACCAGCAGACGAAATAGTCAAATTCCAGGTCCATCCAATGGACCCCACAAAGACGGCCTCCATTGGGGCACAATTAAATCCTGATGTAGAAGCCGCACTACGAGAATTCCTTCGGGAAAATTGGGACATTTTCGCCTGGCACCCTTCAGATATGCCAGGAATCCCACGCAGGCTGGCAGAACACAGCCTAAATATCCTAAAAGGATTCAAGCCAGTCAAACAGGCTCTTCGGCGATTTTCCGAACCCAAAAGACAGGCAATGGGAGAGGAGCTAGCCAAACTCTTAGAAGCCGGATTCATCAGAGATATAAAACATCCGGACAGGCTAGCCAACCTGGTAATGGTACCAAAAAAGGACAAATCCTGGCGCCTTTATGTCGATTTCAAAGACCTTAACAAGGCCTGTCCAAAGGACCCTTTCCCTCTCCCTCGCATCGACCAGATCATCGACGCCACCGCAGGGCATGATTCATTGTGCTTCCTCGACGCATACTCCAAATACCATCAAATCAAGATGGCGGAAAAAGACCAGGCCGCAACGGCATTCATTACTCCATACGGACCATTCTGCTTCAACACAATGCCCTTTGGACTCAAAAACGCCGGCACAACATATCAGCGCATGATTCAGACATGTCTGGCTACCTAAATAGGCAAAACAGTGGAGGCATACATAGACCATGTGGTCATTAAGACCAAACACGTCGAAACTCTAGTAGACGATTTGAGGCTTAGATTTGACAACCTCCGAGCATACGACATTAAGCTTAACTCGGAAAAATGTGTTTTCGGCGTACCAGCCGGAAAGCTCTTGGGCTTCATTGTATCCGGCAGAGGAATTGAAGCAAACCCAGCCAAGATCCGGGCTCTGTCGCAATTGGATATACCAAAAAACCTCAAGCAAATACAAAAACTAACTGGATGCGTGGCGGCTCTAAGCCGCGTCATCTCCCGATTGGGAGTAAAGGCGCTGCCCCTCTATCGCCTCCTCCGGCGCACCGAACACTTTGAATGGACGGATGCTGCCACGACCGGACTCGAAGAAATCAAGACCATATTGGCAACAAATCCGGTCCTGGCCGCTCCCAACCTGGGCGAACCTATGTTATTATACATCGCGGCAACACATCAAGTTGTCAGCGCCGCACTCGTCGTCGAATGAGAAACAGAAGGGCACAAATTCCCTCTTCGAAAACCAGTGTACTACGTATCCATTGTCTTAACTCCATGCAAGTCCAGGTACCCACATTATCAAAAGATAGCGTATGCGGTGTTCATGGCATCCCGGAAGCTGCGACACTACTTTCAAGAGTGTTCCATAACGGTGGCCTCCGAAGTACCTATCAACGATATTATAAATAATCGCGACGCGACGGGCAGGATTGCAAAATGGGCCATTGAGATCTTACCATTTGACATAACCTACAAACCATGGCGAGCTATAAAGTCGCAAGTTTTGGCTGACTTCATCGCCGAATGGACCGAAGCCGAACTCCCTAAAGAGTACGGTGCATACTCCAATTGGATCATGCATTTCGACGGCTCCAAAATGTTGGCTGGCTTGGGGGCTGGCATCGTCTTAACGTCCCCAACCGGAGACACAGCCCAATACGTACTTCAAATAATGTACATGGACTCCAACAATGCAGCCGAATACGAGGCCCTTCTACATGGCCTCCGGATGGCAATCTCCATGGGTATTCAACGCCTAGAGGTGTGCGGGGATTCAAACCTCGCAATATCCCAAATAAATGGAGACTTTGACGCCAAGGATCCGAAAATGGCAGCCTACCGTAACATTGTGCTAAAAATATCAGCCCGGTTCGAGGGACTCGAATTCCACCATGTAGCCCGGGATAATAACCAGGCAGCAGACGTGATGGCACGCATCGGCGCAAAACGCGACGCCGTCCCTCCAAACATCTTCCTGGAACGGCTCTTTAAGCCATCCGTATTATGTGAAGAGGAGTCCGGAAATAACAACCCGAAACCAATTGCACCACCCAACACAGAACATTCTGACACAATCGGTGGCTCAGCCAATGAAATAACACCTTCAGCCCATGAAATAATGGCAGTAATTGCCCCGTGGACAGAACCATTCCTAGCCTACTTAATTAGGCAGGAACTTCCCGAAGACCAAAATGAGGCCCGCTGCATAGTTCGGCGATCTAAAGCCTACAAGGTCCATGAGGGAGAACTTTATAAGAAAAGCACAACTGGAGTCCTTCAAAGGTGTATCTCCAAAGAGGAAGGGCGAAATCTCCTGGCTGAAATTCACGCCGGACTCGGCGGGCACCATGCTGCAGCCCGGGCCCTTGTAGGCAAGGCCTTCCGTACAGGATTTTATTGGCCGACAGCCCGGGCAGATGCTCAGGACTTAGTCCAACGATGCATTGGTTGCCAGCTCTTTGCTAATCAAAGCCACATGCCACCCACCGCCCTCAAAACTATACCCATCACTTGGCCGTTAGCGGTCTGGGGGCTTGACATGGTCGGACCCCTTAAAGGGGGGACCCACAAGCACAAATACTTATTGGTCATGGTGGACAAATTCACCAAATGGATAGAGGCCAAGCCGGTTAAAACGGCAGAATCCGGACCTGTGATAGACTTCATATCCGGGGTAGTACACCGTTTTGGCGTCCCCCACAGCATCATCACCGATAACGGCACGAATTTCACGGCCGACGAGGTTAAACTCTGGTGCAAAAACATGGGCATCAAGCTCGACTACGCTTCAGTCTACCACCCTCAAACTAACGGTCAAGTGGAACGAGCAAATGGTCTAATCATGAGCGGCATTAAACCCAGATTAGTGCGGTCCCTCATGGAATCTAACACGCACTGGGTAGAGGAGCTCGACTCTATACTCTGGGGGCTGCGGACCACGCCAAACCGCACTACCGGATTCACACCATTTTTTATGGTATACGGTGCCGAGGCAGTTTTGCCCTGCGATATAATTCATGACTCACCTCGCGTGCGCATGTACGAAGAAAGAGAAGCCGAGTTGGATCGGTAGGACAGTTTGGACGCCTTAGAGGAGGAGCGCGACATGGCAAAATCCCGTTCCGCATTCTATCAGCAGCAGGCTCGAAGATATCAAAGCAGAGAAGTACGGGCCAAAACTTACAATGTTGGCGAGCTAGTTCTACGCCTACCGGGCAAGAAAAAGGACAAACTTAAGCCCAAGTGGGAAGGACCCTTCATCATCGACCATGTCCTTACCGGTGGCGCATACCATCTCCGCAACGCATCTAACAACCGACTCGAGCCAAACCCATGGAACGCAGCCCGTCTCCGAAGATTCTACGCCTAGCGCCAGACTCAGAGTTCGTCTCCTTCCTCCGTCCACCTTTCATATTTTTTCGCTGTCTTTGTTTTCCCTCCTTTTTCCTCCCTCTTTCAATACAAACCTCTTGAGGGTTGATCTGCACTTTGTTCGCACTCACTCAATGTGCTACTCGCACTCGTTATATCTAGGGGCTTCTTTAACAGAAGCTTATTTATATGGGCTTCATACCCAACACATGTGTCACACTTCCGCATGTACCTTTTGATCACCATTATATGCATCGATATGACTTAAGTTTTGGCCAAGCCGGGTTGCCTGGCTCCTGTGCTTACCCCTACGTTCCCGATTGTTCGGCTAGGAGGTAAAGGGAGCACCTCTGCGATTGTTACTACCGGGTCAGCCGGATGTGTACCTCAGACTGGGTGAAGCCGAAGGCTAGCGTTCTTAAGGGAATATTCGGTTGGTGACCTGAAAGATGATTTATTACTTACCCATTTATCTGCCCCCAGATGCTTTTTCTGCTATTTTTGCAGTCCGGACATGCACTTTAGGGCATGCCTCCCAGGGAAAGGAACCCTTAATGGAACTATTCTCCTTGGAAGATGTTTCTTACTAACCATGTAATATAACATAGCTAGTTGGGCACTTGTCTGATAAAGCAATTATGACCCCTACGCCTTGTCTCCATGCATGCCCCGGTTCTTTTATAACCGTAAGGGTATTCGGACACACTCCAGACTGTTGGGTCCCGAGGTTGAAGCGAAAAGGTCCGCAAAGACAAACGATCTACAATCCGTCTAGAAGGCATTTTACATGTCATTTTAAAAGTACATCATCAAACTGACTGATTGTACTCCTCTTTAATCCCATCTAACAGGCTGTCTAATTTACAGTCCTGTTGGGAATATTTCGCGGCCAACTCTACTTGGTCGTACATCAGGCTCACAGGGATCTCCTTCCCATCGGGCCCCATAGGTCCGACCTCGGCCATGTGGTTTGGGTTAGCCTTCGGGTACCGCATCTTCACCATGGCCCAGGCCTCCCTGGCGCCTTGATGGCAGGCCGATATCTTCCACAAACGGAGACGCCGCCGTACTCCCTGAAGCTTCTCAGCAAGCCCTCCAAGACCCTCGGGTAGGGAGACGGAAGGCCATAAGGCCTGAACGACGCCGCTCATCGCCTGCCGAACACGTTCATGCAGTTGCAGCAGCTCGGGAAGAGGGTCTCCCATGGAACCAGGCATCTCCTCCGTCGGACGACCCGTGAGCACGCCTATAGACACATTTCTGTCAATCGACTTCCTCGCCGAACTCTTCTTTTCAAAAAAGTTTGCTCAAGCACTTACTATAAATGCCGCGACGAAGCCGCCGATTCTCCTTTACGGAGTTAGATAGTTGGACCCGAACATCTTTTAGTTCTTCGCCCAGCTGGGTGTTGGCATCTTGGAGTTTGTTCCTCTCCTGCTGCACCCTCATAAGCACCTTCTCGCCGGCCTTCAACTGGCGCAGCAGATGTTGCTTGTCCGGATCTAGTTCAGCACCCTCTGCAATATTATTGTCAGACTATACACACACGCCGCACTTCATAAACTACTTCTTTTCAAAATATGAATTACCAGAGGGGGTCTCTGTGGCTCCCCCGGCAGCGGCTAGTGTGGCCTCAAGTTGGGCCTTGCATTATTGAAGCCCCTGGGACAGGTGGGTATTCTTCTCGGTAAGATCCTGCATAACAAATGATCCTTAAATCAGTTAGTTTAACTATTTTAAGTCTCAGGGGCTACTGGCATATATAACTATTAAAATTCCTCACCCGTATGTCTTTTACATACTGCTCTGTGGCTCTGGTTAAACCATCTTGAGTAGCACGGAGGTGCACGTCTCCTGCATTAAAGGCATTCAACGCCTTTGGGGAGAAACACGCGTCACGAAGAACTGTCCGACGGCGCCTGTGATTCATGGCGCTCTCCATCTTAGACCTGGTGGCGGACAACCTGTCGGCATCCTCCGTTGGAGGAGCATCCGGCTCGCGCCTTGCGCTCACCTCCCCCTCCGGACCAGGCGTTGGAGCCTGGCTGGCGGAGGCTTGGCTGGCACCCTCTCCGGACTCAGTCCGGCGAGCGCTCTTTCTCCTGGAAGAATCATGACCATTAATATACCTCCCAGGAGTCTTTCCCTTAAAAGACAATGGTGCACCATACCTTTGCGGCGACGTTTTGATTCGCGCCGCACTCCTCTTCCGCCTGCTAGGCCGCACTGACCTCATTTGGTCAATCGCCGCGGGCTCGGCTTCCCGCCGTAAAGGCACCTCCTGCGAAGCACCATTGGTACACGGTGGTCAGAAATAAGAATTAAAAAGTAACGGTGTCAGGACTTCGGTCGTACTCACCTGGGAAGCCAGACATAAACCGGGGTAGTCAGCCGTAATGGCGACTAAAGCATTGTCTATGCTGAGCTGGTGGAACACCCCGTCAATCAATTCCACCTTTATGTCCGGATCCTCTTTGGAGGCCGGATCAAGGGATCTTCCCGGATCCTCGGGTTGTGGAGTTGGGCTTTCTATTCCCTCCACATCCCGGCGCAGTTCCTGCGTCGAAATCATAAAGTAAGGCACTTATCTTTGAAGGCACGGGTCAGATATATAAACGTCCGCTTACCCAACTCCGAGGGTTATTCATGGAGAATCCATTCAATGGATTCGTACAGAGGAAGTCCTCCTTCTCCCCCTTGTACAAGCCGGACAGGATCTTCACCAGATCGGCGGTCGATCCCGGCCCCTTGCGGCCATGGCGGGTGGCGTCATTCTCCCCGTTGAAATCCCACATGGGGTGGCCCCTATATTGGAGCGGCTACACCCCTCACGTAATGCATGTGGCCATGACTCCAATCATAGTTAATCCGGAATGGGCCAGTAACCGTATCCGGCCCATCAGATAGTGGACGCTCCTATTATCTTCCCGTTGAGGGCTCCGCGGGCGCCAACTCAGGCGTTTCTTCAGAGGAGCGTTGCTACACTCCGGGAGGCCGATCCGAACTGGATCCGGCAGCGGGGCGTCTTCCATATAGAACCACTCCGAAGGCCAGTCTTCGGACGCCTTCTTCGGGGTTCCGGATATATATCCGGTCTCGGTGATGCGCCATATTTCGGCTCCGCCCACTTGATATATCGACCCCTCGTGAGAACGGGGTACGAGGCAAAACAGCCTCTTCCACAACACAAAATGGGGCTCGATGCCCAAGAACAGCTCGCAAAGAGCTAGAAAGCCCGCGATGTGCAAAATGGAGGCAGGCGTGAGGTGGTGCAGTTGGAGTCCATAGAACTCCAGGAGCCCCCGGAGAAACGGATGTATGGGAAATCCGAGTCCCCTTATTAAGTAGGGGACGAAGCATACCCGCTCTCCTTTGGAGGGATTGGGGACGCTCTCCGCCTGCTTCCCACCCTTGTAGGTGGCCAGTCCGGCTCGAACCGGAACCATAAAGGCTGGGGGAAGGTATCCCTCTGCTTGGAGCGTCACTAACTCGCTATGCAGGACTTAGCATCTCCTCCAATCTCCTGGCTGAGGACTGGGAGCGCGAGAAGAGGAGCCGCGTCGACTATCCATGATGGAATGGATTTCTTGTCAGATGCGCCTCGATGAGTACTTGCGGAAGGAGGATGGTGTGATTTGGATCTGGATCCTCGCCTCTCTTATAGGCAACTTATTCGTGCAGCTAGGGGTAAAACGTAAGAATACCCTAGCTTTTCGCATTCGTACAACACGTGGAAGAAGGCCATTATTGGACGTGGAAGCCAAGGAGCGCAACATTTATGAAGCAACCAGACACTATCCGGCAAACACAAGGAGCGTGAAGGAGAACCCGCCTTGCAAACGCCGAAGACAACATACGCGCCGGACTCGTCGTCATTGAAGCCTGGTTCGGGGGCTACTGAGGGAGTCCTGGACTAGGGGGTGTCCGCATAGCCGGACTATCATCATCGGCCGGACTCCAAGACTATGAAGATACAAGATTGAAGACTTCGTCCCGTGTCCGGATGGGACTTTCCTTGGCGTGGAAGGCAAGCTTGGCGATACGGATATGTAGATCTCCTACCATTGTAACCGACTGTGTGTAACCCTAGCCCCCTCCGGTGTCTATATAAACCGGATGGCTTTAGTCCGTAGGACAAACAACAATCATACGATAGGCTAGTTTCTAGGGTTTAGCCACCTTGATCTCGTGGTAGATCTACTCTTGTAACACACATCATCAAAATTAATCAAGCAGGACGTAGGGTTTTACCTCCATCAAGAGGGCCCGAACCTGGGCAAAACATCGTGTCCCTTGTCTCTTGTTACCATCCGCCTAGACGCACAGTTCGGGACCCCCTACCCGAGATCCGCCGGTTTTGACACCGACATTGGTGCTTTCATTGAGAGTTCCTCTGTTCCGTCGCAATCAGGAAGGATGCCTTTTCCCGTCTTTAAAGACGGCGCCGTCGTCAAGGGAGCTTTGGCTGCAGGCCAAACTATCCGGCTAGGTGGTTTTCTCATGACCGCCTGTTCGGCCACCGCTCCGACAATGACCTCTCAGGTCATCAAAAGCGATCTTCACGTCAGCTCGGAATTCGCCGAGCAGCTAGATCCGATGGAGATCTCCTCCATAAACGAGCTCTTGGATCGCATCGCCGCCCTGGGAGTCGCTACAGACTACGATCAGATTGGGCTTAAAACCGATCTGAGAGAAATTAACTCTCCCCAGGCTACCCACCATGTTGTCGTGGTAGAGGAACAATGCGACGACTCTTCTTCTATGTTAAAAACCAGCTATGTCCGGATTCCCGATCCCTCCATGCCGGATTCCCGCGGAGGGACGGATGTCAATCAAATACTGAACCTAAAGTCAGGCATCGGACCAGATTTGTTGGAAAACATCCAACAAACCAAGCTTCCAAATCCGGAAACTTCTTGGCCTTTGAGCCTCAGATCGGGCGGGGTTCCAAATTTAATTCCACGCGCCCACCCAAACATAAGCGATCTATCTCAAATACGGCAAGAGCCCAATGAAACAGTACATTATTACTGGGCCAGATTCCTCCTGGTTATGAACAGGATAAAGGACTGCCGTGAAGAAAGCGTGATTTCAATTTTCTGCAACAATTGCACGGACAAGGGAATCATGAACGCCATAAGTCATCGCGAAGTTACACGCTTCGCCGACCTAGCGACCATTGTACAAAAATACTGTGCGATGGAGAGTGCCTGGAAAACCAAAACCAGGTTTTGGGACAATTCGGCCCTGGATACAACCCCAGTCCGAAATAAAAGGGTGCGTCATACTCAAACACCTGGGTTAAAAACCAAAAAGCAAAAAAACCCTAAAGTGCACGGAACCGTACTGGAGGGATGACTCAACAGACCCTGCAAAATCCACAGTACGGAGGGCGCCACTCCAACACATAGCCTTCGAGCATGTTGGATACTACGGCAGGTGGCCAAAAGTGGCAAAGGCTTTCTAGCCCCGGGCAGCCAACTCAACAGTACCAGTACGGTATTAACAGTCTTCGAGACTTTCGCATCAAATAACATGCAGAAGCGAACAATCCGCAGCCTCGCCGAAGTCTACCAAGTAGCAACAACAAATCCATGGAGCGACACGGCTATCACCTTCAATGCCAGCGATGAACCTAAATTCCGAATAGCTCGAGCACCAGCCGCATTGGTCCTCAGCCCGATAGTGGTCGGCTTTCGTCTTACCAAGGTACTCATGGATGGCGGCAGCGGATTAAACCTCATCTACGAGGAAACGCTTCAAAAAATGGAAATTGACTGGAGCCGCATTGAGCGAAGCAGCACAATATTCAGGGGAATAATCCCTAGTCGAGAAGTACGCTGCATAGCAAAAATCACACTAGACGTAGTGTTCAGCTCGCTGGACAATTACAGGTCCGAAGAGGTCACGTTCCAAGTGGCCCCATTCGGCAGTGGATATCACGCCTTGTTAGGGCGAGAGGCATTCATGAATAATCACTCTTGTCAGTGATCTAGATATAGCACTCCGCGCTAAAAATAAGACAGCCGCACTGGCCCTAGAGGCATTATCCGAAGCCCTAGCGGCAGAGGAACTCACTGCGCTATGTCCATGGTGGATAGGGACGATGTGATACTCGATAAGAGGTCTAAGTCCACCTCTTTTAAACCAGCAGACAAAATAGTCAAATTCCAGGTCCATCCAACGGACCCCACAAAGACGGCCTCCATTGGGGCACAATTAAATCCTGATGTAGAAGCCGCACTACGAGAATTCCTTCGGGAAAATTGAATTTCAGCCAAGAGTTGCCGCCCTTCTTCCTCGGAGATACATCTTTGAAGTACTCCGGTAGTGCTTTTCTTGTAGAGTTCTCCCTCGTGAACCTTGTAGGCTTTAGAGCGCCGCATAATGCAGCGCGCCTCGTTCTGATCCTCAGGGAGTTCTCGCCTATTAAGGTAGGCCAAGAAGGGTTCGGTCCATGGGGCAATGACTGCCATGATGAGATGGTCCGATTGTGTTATTTCGGTGGCTGAGCCCCCGATGGTATCGGTGTCTTCGGAATCTGGGGTTATAGTCGGATCCGGATTGGTGTTGCTGCTCTCCCCTTGCCACGCCACGGATCGCTTGAAGAGCCTTTCCAAAAAGATGTTAGGTGGGACAGGGTCGCGCTTGGCACCATGCGAGCAAGGACATCCGCTGCTTGATTACTTTCTCGAGCCACATGATGAAACTTGAGCCCCTTGAACCGAGCTGACATTTTGAGAATGGTGTTACGATAAGCCGCCATTTTTGGATCTTTGGCATCGAAATATCCATTTATTTGAGATATAGCGAGGTTTGAATCCCCACGCACTTCTAGGCATTGTATGCCCATGGAGACAGCCATCCGAAGACCATGCAATAAGGCTTCGTATTCGGCTGCGTTGTTAGAGTCTGTGTATAATATTTGGAGTACGTACTAAACTGTATCTCCAGTTGGGATGTTAGGACAACACCCGCTCCTAAGCCTGCCAGCATTTTGGAGCCATCGAATTGCATGACCCAGTTGGAATATGTGTCATACTCTTTTGGGAGTTAGGCCTCTGTCCATTCGGCGACGAAGTCAGCCAGTACTTGGGATTTAATGGCCCGGCGCGGTCTGTATGTTATGTCGAATGGGAGGAGCTCAATGGCCCATTGGCAATCCGGCCCGTGGCATCACGGTTGTTTATTATGTCATTGAGTGGTACCTCGGAGGACACCGTTATTGAGCACTCTTGAAAGTAGTGTCGTAGCTTCTGTGATGCCATGAAGACCGCGTATGCTATTTTTTGGTAATGAGGGTACCGGGATTTGCATGGTGTGAGGATAGTGGATACGTAGTATACTGGCTTTTGAAGCCGGAATTTGTGTCCGTCCTCTTCTCATTCGACGACGAGCACCGCACTAACGACTTAGTGTGTGGCCGATATGTATAATAACATGGGTTCGCCAATGTTCGGCATGGCCAGTATTGGATTGCTCACTAAAAGAGCCTTTATTTCTTCCAGTCCGGTCGTTGTCGCGTCCATCCACTCGAAGTGATCGGTGCGTCGGAGAAGGCAATAGAGTGGCAATGCCTTTTCTCCTAATCTGGAGATAAAGCGGCTTAAAGCTGCCATGCATCTAGATAGTTTTTGGATTTGTTTAAGGTCTGTTGGCGTGGCCAACTGTGAAAAAGCTCGGATTTTAGCCGGGTTCGCCTCAATTCCCCTATTTGAAACGATGAAGCCCGACAGTTTTCCAGTGGGAACACCGAAAACACACTTTTCCGGATTGAGCTTGATGTCATATGTATGGAGGTTGTCGAATGTGAGATGCAGATCATCTATTAATGACTCGATGTGCCTAGTTTTGATGACTACGTCATCCACATATGCTTCAACTGTCTTGCAGATTTGTTTTTCCAGGCATGTTTGAATCATGCATTGGTAGGTGGCACCGGCGTTTTTGAGCCTGAAGGGCATAGTGTTGAAGCAGGAAGGCCCGTATGGGGTAATAAATGCCGTTGCGGCTTGGTCGAACTCCTTCATCTTGATTTGATGGTATCCGGAGTATGCGTCGAGGAAACACAGTGAGTTGTGTCCTGCAGTAGCATCGATAATCTGATCAATGGGGGAGGGGGAAGGGATCCTTAGGGCAGGCCTTGTTGAGGTCTTTGAAATCGACACATAAGCACAAGGATTTATCCTTCTTTGGTACCATTACTAGGTTTGCTAGCCAGTCCGCGTGTTTTATTTCTCCGATGAATCCGGTCTCGAGTAACTTGGCTAGCTCCTTCCCCATAGCTTGTCGTTTGGGTTCTGAAAAGCGCTGCAGTGTTTGCTTGACCGACTTGTATCCATTGTCACATCCCTAGTTCTGGCCTGACCTATGCTTGCTTCCATCTGTGCATCATGTTTAAATTTTTTTGAAACTTGAACTGAGGAATTGGAAGCCTCAAAACCCTAAATAAAAGAAGGGCAAAAACCTTAAAAATCTCATTCATTGTTCCAAAATGCTCTTCTTAGATGTTTAATATTTTTGGCAAGGGTTTTGATTCAAACCAAAAAATATTGAACATTTTTAAGGATTTATTTTTGGGACTTTGAATTTAAATCATTAGCTACTTGAATTTGAATTATATTCATATAACTAGAATATAATTTCAAATACCCCTGAAATATTTTATGAGCTTTTGGAAAAGTCCATCTAGCAAAATAAAAATATTCAGAGGAACTTTTGGCATTGTTTGAATTATTATAAATTCAAAACAGTAGCAAAAGATTAAATAAAAAAACAAACAGAAAAATAAAACAGAGCAGAGTAGGACTTACCTGACGCTTACCTGAGGCCCACTCACCTGGTGGCCCAGCAGAATCGGCCCAGCCCGCCACCGCTACCCCCCCTGTCGCCTTCCTCCTCTGCCAGGAGGACGGGCACGCGCTCGGCGTGCGCGGCCACGCGCCCCGGCCACCTCCTCCCTCCTAGCCTGCCTGGCTTCCCCTCGTCGCGCCTAGACGACGCCAGCGCGACCCCCTGGACCCCCTCGCCCTCCCCCTATCCCTCGTTCCTCTCCTCTGCTCTCTCTCCCTCTCTGCCCGAGCGGAGCTCGTCGCCACCGACGCCGTTCGCCGCGGCCACGGCCACCCCCTTGCTCCCTCTTCGCATCCCTGAGCTCCGTCCCGACTCCATGGAGCTGCACACCGACGCACGCGACCAGAGGAGACCCCAGTCGACCGGAGCGTCGTCGTCTTCATCTCCGGTGCCCGGAGATCGCCGCCGTAAATTCGCCGTCGCAGAAGCTTCCCCGAGCTCGCCGACCCCTCCGTTCGATCCACTGTGAGCCCCTCTTCCTCTTCCCCCTTCTCTCAAGCTCGCGCTCATCCCCTAGCTTCTTTCTCCACCGCGGCCGATTGCTCCTCGCTGCCGGCCATGGCGCTACCGTGGCCAGGGTCACCCCAGCTTGCGCCCGAGCATGTTACCAAGTTCGCCGCCCTCCCAGGAGCCCGCAGAGCCCTTCCGTTTCCCCTCTAGTGCACCGCAGCGCCGTGTTCGACCTCGTCCGAACTCCGGCGGCCACCTAGGTCGTCGCCGGCGCCGATTCCGGCCGCCCCGACCCCAACCGACTCCACAGGAAGACGCGGCGCTCTTCCAGCTATCCGTAGAGCCCCTCCTCTGTCCGTTTGGTCGCCGGAGCAAGAAACCCGAAGGCCTCCGTCGCCTCGGCCTCGCCGGCGACTCACCGCCGGCGGGTTAGGCCCTGTTGACCAGGGGTTTGACCTCCCCTGGGTCGCTGACTAGTGGGGCCAGGCCCTGCTAATTTTAGTTAAGTATTAACTAAACCTAATTAGCCACTAACACTGACCAGTGGGCCCCGACCCCCCCTAATCCTTTAATTAAGCAGATAACCCCCTGTTAACTAACTGTGACACTGACGTGTGGACCCCACACGTCAGGTTTGACCCGGACCAGCCCCTGTTGACTTGCTGACGTCATGATGATATCAGGCTGACGCAGTAATGTTTTCTGGAATTATTATAATTCAGGAAATTCCAGAAAATTGTATAAACTTCTAAAATTCATAGAAATTCAACCGTAGCTCCAAATGAAATAATTTATATATGAAAAATTATCAGAAAAATTCAAGGAATCCATCTGTACCATTTTCATGCATGTTTGAACAATGTTTGTCCTATGTTTTGGACAAAACAAATTAAGGGCATTTAAATAATCATATATGGAGTTGGAGTTTGAATCATGTATTCAAACCAACTTCATTTAAATCATAGCTAGTTGCATTAGCTCAAAACACATTCATATTGCCATGTCATAGCATGCATCATATTGTGCATTGCATTGATCGTGTTTCTTCTGTGTTTGCCAGTGTTGTCCCCCCTCGGTAGACGCTGTACCGATGATGTGATCGTTGACACTGATGAAGACTCAATGTTATCTTCAGAAGTGCCAGGCAAGCAAAACCCCCTTGTTCATTCCGATAAAATCCCACTCTCTCGCTCCTACTCTCTTTTACTGCATTAGGACAACAACGACATATTTGTTACTTGCTACGGTAGTTGAACCCCTTTATCCTCTGCATGACCTGTCATTGCCACAGTAAATAGATGAAACCCACTAGCATGAGTAGGAGTTGTTTGAGCCCTGTTGTGCCTACTCATTCATGCTTGTTTGTCATGCCTGCTAGTGTTAGTAGTCTACCAAGTGGCACCCGGTACAGGTGGGCTTGGGACAGACTAGGCACAGTGGCCCGGTGTACCAAGTGGCACCCGGTTGGTGGCCTTGGGAACCCTGCACACACGTTTGGGGCCGTAAGCGACACCCCGGCCGGATCTCCTTGTGGATGGAACCCGAATAGGCGATAAACCTGGACTAGAGACTTGTTCGGTTAGTCAGGTCGTGGCCGACTCCCTCGCCCGGCTTCCGCTTGAAGGTTGCCGAGGTACATGACGTGTATAGGGCGGTAAGTGGCGAGAGCGTGTGTGAAGAAGTACACCCCTGCAGGGTTAACATCATCTATTCGAATAGCTGGATTCCTCGGATATGGAAACTTGGACCCCTTTCATAGTTCATAGACAAGTGAAAGTGGATACTCTAAAATACGCAAGATAAGCGTGAGTGCTATGGATGGCGTTCTCGTAGGGAGACGGGAGCGGATCCATAGTGGTGTATTGATATGGTGAATATGTGGACTCGTGTGCGCCACCTCAAAAGAGTTACTTGCAGTCGTAGTTCAGGATAGCCACCGAGTCAAAGCTGGCTTGCTGCAGTTAAACTCCACCACCCCTTTATTGATAATGATGCATATGTAGTTAGATCTGATGTAAGTCTTGCTGGGTACATTTGTACTCACGTTTGCCTATTTTATGTTTTTGCAGAGAGACTTCAGTCTCGCTAGTAGTACCGCGTGGACTTCGACGTTTAGCTTGTTACCTCAGCTACGATCTTGTGCCCTCGGCAGGATCTGGTAGATAGTCAGGCTTCTCAGCCTTTTTCATTTATAGATGTCTGTACCCAGACATGATAGCTTCCGCTTGTGCTTTGACTTGTATGCTCTGAATGTTGGGTCATGAGACCTATGTTTGTAATATCTCGCTCCTCGGAGCCTAATGAATAAATACTTGAGTCGTAGAGTCATGTTGTGATGCCATGTTGTGTTTGCACATATCGAGCATATTGTGTGTATGTTATTCAAATGCTTGGTATGTGTGGGATCTGACTATCTAGTTGTTTATCCTTAGTAGCCTCTCTTACCGGGAAATGTCTCCTGGTGTTTCCACTGAGCCATGGTAGCTTGCTACTGCTCCGGAACACTTAGGCTGGCCGGCATGTGTCCTTCTTCGTTCCTGTGTCTGTCCCTTCGGGGAAATGTCATGCGATGAATACCGGAGTCATGTTAGCCCGCTACAGCCCGGTCCACCGGAGTCCTGCTAGCCTAGTGCTACAGCCTGGATTCACTCACTGATGACCGACACGTTCGATGTTGGGTCATGGATGCCTGTCCCTGTAAGTTTGTGCCACTTTGGGTTTACGACTAGCCATGTCAGCCCGGGCTCCTTATCATATGGATGCTAGCGACACTGTCATATACGTGTGCCAAAAGGCGCAAACGGTCCCGGGCAAAGGTAAGGCGACAACTGTGGGAATACCGTGCGTGAGGCCGCAAAGTGATATGAGGTGTTACATGCTAGATCGATGTGGCATTGAGTCGGGGTCCTGACAGCGTTGGTATCAGAGCTTGACTGCCTGTAGGATT
This sequence comes from Triticum aestivum, assembly GCF_018294505.1. Taxonomy (NCBI): domain Eukaryota; kingdom Viridiplantae; phylum Streptophyta; class Magnoliopsida; order Poales; family Poaceae; genus Triticum; species Triticum aestivum. Next base: position 141,576,630 of record NC_057804.1, read on the forward strand.
ACCAAGCCAAACTGGTCGAAGTTGAGTCTAGAGATGCTTTAGTTATATAAGGGAATTGATTGTGGTATGGAACGTAAGGCTCTTTTTACTCCTTATACCTCATGGCCCTCTGATCTGAGTCATCTTATCTTTCCTACGGGGATTAAGAACTAGGCTATCTCTTCTTTCTATCAGGATCACGTGTTACTAATCCGTAGACTTATAGATTGTTGGATTTAAGCTTGAGTTCAGTTCCTACGACTTCTGTATGTTAACTATTGATCTCGAAACCTTGATACTGTGCTTCTGGGTGGTTATGCCACCATTTTTGTGAATGTCTCAAGTCTTTTCTGAGCATTTACAGCCGTTACGCTGTCCGAGTCATCCCAGGTTTCCAAAGAGTCTGATGCATTTGCAAATCCTTTTCCTCTGGTTCCAATGTCTTTTTAGGCCAGGTTAATCACACAAATTGTTGAGTTGAGGTACTCTACTGCCTCGACATTTATGTGGGAGTTGTTATTATGACCCTAGTTGTCTTAGGGGATCATCTAGTAATTTAGCCATGATTTGTGTCTCAGTGTGAAGATTCTGGCCTTTACTCTCGAAAGCATCCCGTGATGCTACTTAGTAGTAGGTATTCTATTCCTGGGTTCTTGAACTCGAGATTCACTCTACTTACTTCATGTTGATAGTGTTTGCTAGCTCCCTTAGGTTATTAGTAACCTTGCGATAGTCCTCGAAGTCCGTGGTATCTTCTTCTTCCAAATACCATGAACTACTTATGGCAGAAGTTCCTCGTTGAACTGAACGATCACAACTAGAGTGATCTTGATGAGTTCTCCATTATATATTGTGGCTCTGCCAGTTCTACCTTTCTACATGGGTTATCCGAAAGAAATATGTTGAACTTCGTTCGACATGCTAAACCATGCATCCACAACTCAGAAAATTGTATGTTCCTTTGAGTTGTCCCTCTTTAGTTGTCTTCTGACCCTCGTCTATCAATTGATAGTCAAGAGTATGCGTGTGTTCGTTTATCGATGCCTATTACTCTTGTGGTCCGTCAAGCCATTCTATCGCGGAATGACTAGCAGAAACAAACTCCAGTACCTTATCCATTTCCAGGATTGGGTCAAAGTAGTTGTATTCCGCAGATCAAAATGCCAGCCCAGTATTACCGTCTTTATGTCAGGATTTTCATGAGGATGGCACCAGCTCTTGTGAATTCTTGATGTAGTGATACTTCTTGCCATCATTGTTCATTCCTCGGTTCCCGTGTTATTGTAACCGGAATGCCGACAAGTGTACCGTGATGTGTGAAATCAATACTGCTAGCAACTCTGTTGCTTGGTAGTAAATGGACAATATTCTCATTCTTAGCATGTTGGTTATTGAATCACCATTCTAAGATAGATTGTGCTACCTAGTCCTTATTTCCTGGTGCACTCTTTGATTGATGAGTTAGGATTTTGGCAATCCCTCGCCCTTTTAATCATATCGTCTTGCCCTCAAAAGCAAGATTGTTCTCGAGTTTAGTAACATACCGGTGGTTCGTGATTTTCCGAATATCTTCTCGAAAGTATCACCAGGTTGTCACCTGACTGTTATGTTGAGCTCGTGATCAAGTTGGTTTATCCTGTAAACCACCCCTCTCTCCAAGAATTCGTGTTGGATACCCCTGAGCTAGTTGGATAAGCTAAACAACAACTTGGAGAGTTGGAAGATAAAAGCTTGCCTGACTTAGTTCGTTCCAAAGGGATATTCTTGTGTAGTGTGTGTTGAAGAAAGATGATATCTTCATCAATTGGCCCTTGTGAACAATTGTTGGATCTATTATCTTACCCAAACCTTTGTTTGGGTATGGGCTATCATCAAATCAAATCAGAACCAATGATATTCGTAATGTTCTCTTACTCGTGGTTTTTCCTCGAGCATATACCATTACATCTTTTGGTCTGACCAATACTATCACCGTGTTCACATGATGGTGGAAGTCCAGTGATATGGAAATTCCGATGAGTTGTTGTTGAGCCCATCAGCAGCATTTTGTCTCCCCCATGATTCATGTTGAACATCAACCTAGTGTTGGAAACCTTGTAAGCAATGCCTTCATGTTCCGTTCATGAAGCATATGTTGGATGGAAGAAGTGACTTCCTCGAATTCATGTGCATTTGGTGCAAGTTGCCGCCACGAGTTTGAGAAAGATTGTTTTATTTCCTCTGGTACCATCTCAAGTCAATTATGCATGTGCAAATGTATTCTATGGTTTGGTAGATTAATTACCTCCACTCCATATGTATTCCCTAGCACACCAAGCCACTGATTGAATTGTTCAAGGAAAAGGAGTTGCTGTGCAAATACTAGTTCATGCACAAGATTCCTATATCCTCAATGATGGTTCCCTACCAGAACTCGGTAGTGTTCTATTGTAAGACTACCATGTGATCATGTTTGTCTGAGACAGCGTGTTCACACATGTGTAGCAGAACCAGCTCATGTTTTGGAGCTTGCTATCGTAGTTCATTTCCCGAGAATCTCGCAACGTCATTTCGTCGATTTGTGTTGCAAACTTTCATTTTTCTTCCTAGACTCGATGAGTCTGGAATATCCTGACACCAACCAGATCTGAATCTCAGGCAGATATGATGGTTGGAACATTTCCCAAGAACTATAATATTGGTCCCTCGATAACCGGTAAAGTGGATGTCGTGGCCAACACACCCAGCCGGAAGACCTATTATTGTAGTATCTTGTTTGAGGAAGTTGGCCACCTCCCCATAAGGATTTCGCAGGATTTACCTCCGTAGTTATTCCTTATGGATTCTTGTGCTCCCGAAGTCCGACCTTTTACTTGATGTTCTAGATATCAAACCATAATTATCTATGGATTACGCTAGCACATCAAGGAGAACATTAGAAGCGGAGTGCTAAATGTCTCTCGGTCGATCATCCAGATTTTGTTTCCTTGGCCTCGCTAAGGTGAAATCTGAGAAATTGTTATCTTCCTTTGCATCTGTATCATCCATCATTATTCATCATGGTAGTAAGTTGTGTTGCCAGGATCCTTGACACGGATATTGGTAAAATCTTGATGATTATGGAAATGCTCAAGTTCTTGAGAGCACGCACAAGCGCTAGGTGTTATCATCAGCACTAACTGGGTTTGCTCTTAGTGTCCTCGATAATGCTATGACCCTTTCAAACAGTGGATTCATTCTCTATTATTGGGTTCTTCCCCAGTTACCAGAATCATTCCCAGCATTTGCATTTTGTTCCCAGCTTGCACTGCCAATGTGCCATTCCATCGTGGGTCTCTTCCATTTTCGGTGGTAAGCAAATTCATCCATTACGTTGTCTCCAACAAGGTAATCCACATCATCCATTCTGGTCCGGGTATGTCGTTGCACCGAACCCCTCCAAATGATCGCTCAAGAATTGCCTTAGGCTGGTATAAAGAGTTTCAATGATCTCTGAATCAAAGGTAATTCTTTTTGCCACTTAAGGGGATATATCTACGAGTCACCTTCCCTAAGGTGCATCGTTATGGTATCATGGCAATTCAACTCCTCGCTACGTTGACAACCGATCACCACATTCTTAAGTCTGGAATTGTTGTCTACCTAGCGAGCCCTCGTCATCTGTCTCACTCCATTTCCTCAGATGTATGCTTCGTGTCTCAGCTCAAGAGATGTGACAATGTCTCATCCCATGAGTTGATCCTGAGTTGTTCGGTCTTCGAGAAGATCGATCCTTCTAGAGTTTTCCTTTTCTCTTCTTGTCATGATTAGCTAGAGTTCTCAGAGCAAGACATCAAGACAATGATGGTGATCGAATCAATGTTCTTATGAAGGCCAACCTGGATCATGAAGATTATACTAGTTTGCGTTTCCCCTTCATCTTACACTACGCTTGAATCTCGAGACGAGATTCTTGTTTAGTGGGGGTGAGTTGTCACATCCCTAGTTCTGGCCTGACCTATGCTTGCTTCCATCTGTGCATCATGTTTAAATTTTTTTGAAACTTGAACTGAGGAATTGGAAGCCTCAAAACCCTAAATAAAAGAAGGGCAAAAACCCTAAAAATCTCATTCATTGTTCCAAAATGCTCTTCTTAGATGTTTAATATTTTTGGCAAGGGTTTTGATTCAAACCAAAAAATATTGAACATTTTTAAGGATTTATTTTTGGGACTTTGAATTTAAATCATTAGCTACTTGAATTTGAATTATATTCATATAACTAGAATATAATTTCAAATACCCCTGAAATATTTTATGAGCTTTTGGAAAAGTCCATCTAGCAAAATAAAAATATTCAGAGGAACTTTTGGCATTGTTTGAATTATTTTAAATTCAAAACAGTGGCAAAAGATTAAATAAAAAAATAAAAAATAAAACAAACAGAAAAATAAAACAGAGCAGAGTAGGACTTACCTGACGCTTACCTGAGGCCCACTCACCTGGTGGCCCAGCATAATCGGCCCAGCCCGCCACCGCTACCCCCCTGTCGCCTTCCTCCTCTGCCAGGAGCACGGGCACGCGCTCGGCGCGCGCGGCCACGCGCCCCGGCCACCTCCTCCCTCCTAGCCTGCCTGGCTTCCCCTCGTCGCGCCTAGACGACGCCAGTGCGACCCCCTGGACCCCCTCGCCCTCCCCCTCTCCCTCGTTCCTCTCCTCTGCTCTCTCTCCCTCTCTGCTCGAGCGGAGCTCGTCGCCACCGACGCCGTTCGCCGCGGCCACGGCCACACCCTCACTCCCTCTTCGCATCCCTGAGCTCCGTCCCGACTCCATGGAGCTGCACACCGACGCACGCGACCAGAGGAGGCCCCAGTCGACCGGAGCGTCGTCGTCTTCATCTCCGGTGCCCGGAGATCGCCGCCGTAAATTCGCCGTCGCAGAAGCTTCCCCGAGCTCGCCGACCCCTCTGTTCGATCCACTGTGAGCCCCTCTTCCTCTTCCCCCTTCTCTCAAGCTCGCGCTCATCCCCTAGCTTCTTTCTCCATCGCGGCCGATTGCTCCTCGCCGCCGTCCATGGCGCTACCGTGGCCAGGGTCACCCCAGCTTGCGCCCGAGCATGTTACCAAGTTCGCCGCCCTCCCAGGAGCCCGCAGAGCCCTTCCGTTTCCCCTCTAGTGCACCGCAGCGCCGTGTTCGACCTCGGCCGAACTCCGGCGGCCACCTAGGTCGTTGCCGGCGCCGATTCCGGCCGCCCCGACCCCAACCGACTCCACAGGAAGACGCGGCGCTCTTCCAGCTATCCGTAGAGCCCCTCCTCCGTCCGTTTGGTCGCCGGAGCAAGAAACCCGAAGGCCTCCGTCGCCTCGGCCTCGCCGGCGACTCACCGCCGGCGGGTTAGGCCCTGTTGACCAGGGGTTTGACCTCCCCTGGGTCGCTGACTAGTGGGGCCAGGCCCTGCTAATTTTAGTAAAGTATTAACTAAACCTAATTAGCCACTAACACTGACCAGTGGGCCCCAACCCCCCCTAATCCTTTAATTAAGCAGATAACCCCCTGTTAACTAACTGTGACACTGACGTGTGGACCCCACATGTCAGGTTTGACCCGGACCAGCCCCTGTTGACTTGCTGACGTCATGATGATATCAGGCTGACGCAGTAATGTTTTCTGGAATTATTATAATTCAGGAAATTCCAGAAAATTGTATAAACTTCTAAAATTCATAGAAATTCAACCGTAGCTCCAAATGAAATAATTTATATATGAAAAATTATCAGAAAAATTCAAGGAATCCATCTGTACCATTTTCATGCATGTTTGAACAAGGTTTGTCCTCTGTTTTGGACAAAACAAATTAAGGGCATTTAAATAATCATATATGGAGTTGGAGTTTGAATCATGTATTCAAACCAACTTCATTTAAATCATAGCTAGTTGCATTAGCTCAAAACACATTCATATTGCCATGGCATAGCATGCATCATATTGTGCATTGCATTGATCGTGTTTCTTCTGTGTTTGCCGGTGTTGTCCCCCCTCGGTAGACGCTGTACCGATGATGTGATCGTTGACACTGATGAAGACTCAATGTTATCTTCAGAAGTGCCAGGCAAGCAAAACCCCCTTGTTCATTCCGATAAAATCCCACTCTCTCGCTCCTGCTCTCTTTTACTGCATTAGGACAACAACGACATATTTGTTACTTGCTGCGGTAGTTGAACCCCTTTATCCTCTGCATGACCTGTCATTGCCACAGTAAATAGATGAAACCCACTAGCATGAGTAGGAGTTGTTTGAGCCCTGTTGTGCCGACTCATTCATGCTTGTTTGTCATGCCTGCTACTGCTTAGAGTTGAGTCAGGTCTGATTCATCGGGGATGAATCAGAGGCGTGTGAACATGTCCTACTGTGTGTGAGCTAAGTGTGTGAACACGATTTGGTAAAGGTAGCGGTGAGAGGCCATGTAGGAGTACATGGTGGGTTGTCTCATTGCAGCCGTCCTCAAGAACTGAGTTCTGTGTTTGTGATCCATGAACAGCTACTACCACACATTAGGATCCTTAATTGACTCTCTCGACTTATTAATCAACATGATCTTTGTCCAGGAGTTGCAACTAGTTTCTGGTGTTTGTAGGTAGTGTTAGTAGTCTACCAAGTGGCACCCGGTACAGGTGGGCTTGGGACAGACTAGGCACAGTGGCCCGGTGTACCAAGTGGCACCCGGTTGGTGGGCTTGGGAACCCTGCACACATCGTTTGGGGCCGTAAGCGACACACCGGCCGGATCTCCTTGCGGATGGAACCCGAATAGGCGATAAACCTGGACTAGAGACTTGTTCGGTTAGTCAGGTCGTGGCCGACTCCCTCGCCCGGCTTCCGCTTGAAGGTTGCCGAGGTACATGACGTGTACAGGGCGGTAAGTGGCGAGAGCGTGTGTGAAGAAGTACACCCCTGCAGGGTTAACATCATCTATTCGAATAGCCGGATTCCTCGGATATGGAAACTTGGACCCCTTTCATAGTTCATAGACAAGTGAAAGTGGATACTCTAAAATACGCAAGATAAGCGTGAGTGCTATGGATGGCGTTCTCGTAGGGAGACGGGAGCGGATCCATAGTGGTGTATTGATATGGTGAATATGTGGACTCGTGTGCGCCACCTCAAAAGAGTTACTTGCAGTCGTAGTTCAGGATAGCCACCGAGTCAAAGCTGGCTTGCTGCAGTTAAACTCCACCACCCCTTTATTGATAATGATGCATATGTAGTTAGATCTGATGTAAGTCTTGCTGGGTACATTTGTACTCACGTTTGCCTATTTTATGTTTTTGCAGAGAGACTTCAGTCTCGCTAGTAGTACCGCGTGGACTTCGACGTTTAGCTTGTTACCTCAGCTACGATCTTGTGCCCTCGGCAGGATCTGGTAGATAGTCAGGCTTCTCAGCCTTTTTCATTTATAGATGTCTGTACCCAGACATGATAGCTTCCGCTTGTGCTTTGACTTGTATGCTCTGAATGTTTGGTCATGAGACCTATGTTTGTAATATCTCGCTCCTCGGAGCCTAATGAATAAATACTTGAGTCGTAGAGTCATGTTGTGATGCCATGTTGTGTTTGCACATATCGAGCATATTGTGTGTATGTTATTGAAATGCTTGGTATGTGTGGGATCTGACTATCTAGTTGTTTATCCTTAGTAGCCTCTCTTATAGGGAAATGTCTCCTGGTGTTTCCACTGAGCCATGGTAGCTTGCTACTGCTCCGGAACACTTAGGCTGGCCGGCATGTGTCCTTCTTCGTTCCTGTGTCTGTCCCTTCGGGGAAATGTCACGCGATGAATACCGGAGTCCTGTTAGCCCGCTACAGCCCGGTTCACCGGAGTCCTGCTAGCCCAGTGCTACAGCCTGGATTCACTCGCTGATGACCGACACGTTCGATGCTGGGTCATGGATGCCTATCCCTGTAAGTTTGTGCCACTTTGGGTTTACGACTAGCCATGTCAGCCCGGGCTCCTTATCATATGGATGCTAGCGACACTGTCATATACGTGTGCCAAAAGGCGCAAACGGTCCCGGGCAAAGGTAAGGCGACAACCGTGGGAATACCGTGCGTGAGGCCGCAAAGTGATATGAGGTGTTACATGCTAGATCGATGTGGCATTGAGTCGGGGTCCTGACATCCATTCAATATGTTGAGGCTGTGTTCGGCCAGCCTGCATGGGATCCCTGGCATATAAGAAGGGTGCTAGGCAAATATGTCCCAGTTTTCGTGTAGGAATGCTCATAGTGCGGCATCAAGCGTTGGGTCGAGCTGTGCCCCGATGGATGTTGTCTTCTTGGGGTCCGTCGGGTGAACTTGGAATTTGACTATTTCGTCTGCTGGTTTAAAGGGGGTGGATTTGGGTTGCTTGTCCAAGATCACGTCATCCCTATCTACCGTGGAGCGTAATGTGGTTAATTCTTTGGCCGCAAGGGCTTCAGACAATGCCTCGAGGGCCAGGGCTGCGATTTTGTTTTCGGCGTGGAGTGCTATGTCCGGATCACTAGCAAGAGTGATAATACCATTGGGCCCAGGCATCTTGAGCTTCATGTACCCGTAATGGGGTATAGCTTGGAAGCATGAAAATGCATCTCGCCCTAATAAGGTGTGATATCCACTGTTGAAAGGGGCCACTTGAAAGGTTATCTCTTCGGACCGATAATTCTCCGGCATGCCGAATACCACATCGAGTGTGATTTTTCCTGGGCATCGCGCCTCCCGACTGGGAATGATTCCTCAGAAGGTCGTGCTACTTTGCTCAATGCAGCTCCTATCTATTTCCATTTTGTTGAGAGTTTTCTCATAAATGAGGTTTAGTCCACTGCCGCCGTCCATGAGCACTTTGGTATGCCGAAAGTCGTCCACGATCGGACTGAGGACCAATGTGGCTGGTGCTCGGACTGTCCTAAATTTTGGTTCGTCATTGGCATTGAAAGTTATGGCCGTGTCATTCCAGGGGTTTATTGTTGCGACTTGGCAGACTTCAGCGAGGCCGTGGAGTGCCCTTTTGCGCCTATTGTTTGAGGCAAAAGTCTCAAAGACCATCAATACTCTAAGGTCGTCGTCTGTGGGGTGTTTCTTTGCGGTACTTTCGGTGAGGAGATCCTCGCCGCTCTTGGCCACTTGTCAGAGTATCCAACATGCTCTAAGGCTGTGGGTTGGTATGGTATCCAGTGTTGTGTGTATTTTGCATGGACTATCGAGCCATCCCTCCAGAATGGTTCCGCTCCCCGTAATGGGCTTTGATTTCTTTGTGATTGGATCGGGCGACCGACAAGGGTGCGTCCTTTTTTTCCGGACGAGGGGTTTAGTGGAAACCGGTGGCTCCCAAGAGGCTGCCTAAGTTTTCTAGGCGCTTTCCATTGCATAGTACTTCTGTACTATGGTTGCCAAGTCAGGGAAGTGTAATATGTGACGGCGGTTGATGGCATTGAGGATTCCCTCGTCCGTGCAATTGTTGCAGAATAATGAGATCACGTCTTCATCATGGCAGTCTTTGATCTTGTCTTTGATGAGGAGGAATCTGGCCCAAAAGTGATGGACCGTTTCCTGATACTGATGTCTGGTGTGCATAAGATCGCGTGTATCTGGGTGGGTGGGTGGATTTGAGTCTGAACCCTGACCCAATTTGGGATTCGGAGTTTGAGAAACTTTTGAGCTTAACAGTTCGGGCTCCGGGATATCAACCAACTTTTCAGGTCCACAGTCCAACTCTAGGTTTGGAGTATGGGGCATGTCTTCTCGCGGACGGGTATCCGTTTCTATGAGCTCGGAGATCCGAACATAGTTCATCATGAATATAGTGGAAGAGTTGTTGTATTGATCCTCCACCACCGCTACCTGATGGGTGATCGGCGGAGATTCAATTTCTCTCTGATCGGGTTTAAGCCCAATCCGACCCCAAGGCGGCGATGTGATCCAGGAGTTCGTTTAAAGACGACAACTTCATCAGATCCATCTGTTTGGAGTATTAAGAGTTGACGTGGGGGCGATTTTCGATGACCCGAGAAGTCATCGTCGGCCCAACGGCCGAACGGGCGGTCATGGTGAAGCCGCCCAGATGGAGGGTTTGGCCTGCGGCCAGGGCTTCTCCAGAGGTGATATTATCCTTGATAACAAGGCGAGCCATCAATCCTATCTTCGATGTCAGAGCGGAACTCTCAATGAAAGCACCAATGCCGGTGTCAAAACCGACGGATCTCAGGTAGGGGGTCCCGAACTGTGCGTCCAAGGTCGATGGTAACAGGAGACGGGGGACACGATGTTTACCCAGGTTCAGGCCCTCTCTATGGAGGTAATACCCTACTTCCTGCTTGATTGATCTTGGTGAATATGAGTATTACAAGAGTTGATCTACCACGAGATCGTAATGGCTAAAACCCTAGAAGTCTATCATGTATGATTATGATTGCCTCTATGGACTAAGCCCTCCGGTTTATATAGACACCGGAGTGGCTAGGGTTATACAAAGTCGGTTACAGAGAAAGGAATCTACATATCCAAATCACTAAGCTTTCCATCCACATAAAGGAGAGTCCCATCCGGACACGGGAAGAAGTCTTTTGTCTTGTATCTACATAGCCCAACAGTCCGACCCATCTCAAGAGACCGGACGCCTGAGGACCCCTTAATCCAGGACTCCCTCAAGGATTTCATGTATTCACCGTGTGCTAATGCTTTGTTCCGGTTCTCTATTAAAAGTAGGCCTTAATATCCCTTAGTTTCCAATAGGACCCCGCTGCCACGGGAGGGTAGGACAAAAGATGTCATGCAAGTTCTTTCCATAAGCACGTATGACTATTTACAGATTACATGACTACATTATATTTATGAACTAGAGCTAGTGCCGAATCGCCCTAGGTTATAACTGTCTCATGATGAATATCATCCAACGAGTCACCGATCCAATGCCTACGAATTTATCTTATATTGTTCTTGCTAAGTTACTACTGTTGCTACTGCTATCATTACTGCTATAATATCACTGCTATCACTTTTATTGTTACCGTTACTACTGCTGCTATCATCAAAACTATCATACTACTGTGCTACTAATCACTTTGCTGCAGATAATTAATCTCCAAGTGTGGTTGAATTGACAACTCATCTGCTAATACCTTCAAATATTCTTTGGCTCCCCTTGTCCCGAATCTATAAATTTGGGTTGAATACTCTACCCTCGAAAACTGTTGCGACCCCCTATACATGTGGGTTATCATTGTTATAAGAGAATTCAACATAAGGGAGAGATTCTTCCCATTTCTTGCCGAAAGAGATAACACAGGCATGCAACATATCTTCAAGGATTTGATTGACTCGCTAGACCTGACCTTGGGACTGGGGTGATAAGCAGTGCTCCAGGTTATATGAGTTCCCATTCCCTCTTAGAAACTATCCCAGAACTTCGAGGTGAATATGCTACCACGGTCTAAACTGATCTCCTTTGGAATGCCATGGAGTGTCACAATTCTGGAGATGTACAAGTTCGATAATTGACTAGCAGGGATTATCTCCTTGACTGGCAGAAAGTGTGCACCTGTCGAGAATTGGCCAATGACGACAAAGATAGCATTGTCACCCTTTTGTGACTTGGGAAGGTCAGTGACGAAGTCCATCTGAATCTTATCCCATTTCCATTCAGGAATAGGGAGTGGTTGCAGAAGTCCAGCCGGTTTCTGATGTTCTTCTTTGACGCAATGGCAAACGTCACATTCTTTAATATATCCTGCAATGTCTTGCTTCATCTTAGACCACCAGTACTTCTGAAGGATGTCTATATACATCTTGGTACTTCCCGGATGAATAGAGAGAGGGGTGTATCTGCTTCGTTCATCACCTTCTCCATCATAAGTTCGAATCGGGGTACCACAATGCAATCCCTGAAGTACAAGGTCCCATCTTTAGCAAGCCAGAAATCTCTAGCTTTCCTAAAGCAAGATCCCATCTCGTTTGATCAACTTCGGCATCTTTGGCTTGCACAGACTTAATAGCTTTCAGAAGAGTTGGTTCTAGGACAAGGTTATTCAGAGAACCCTGTGGAACTAGGTGAAGGTTCAGCTTATGTAGCTCTTCATGAAGGCAGGGTTGAGCCTTATGAACAATGTGGTTATTGCAATACAACTTGCGACTCAGGGCATCATCCATGACATTAGCCTTGCCAGGTGTATAAGATATACCTAGCCCCCATCCATCGCTGCTAACGGAGGTTCAGATCTGGCTGAGTAAATAGATACTTTAGACTCTTATGATCGATGAAGATCTCGCAATGGTTACCGAGAAGGTAACGTCATCACAACTTTAGTGCATAGATAACTGCAGCAAGCTGGAGGTCATGAACTGGGTAGTTCTCTTTGTGAGGGCGCAACTAACGAGAGGCATAAGCAATCACCCTGCACTCTTGCATTAGGACACAGCCTAATCCTTGACAGGATGCATCACAATAGATAACAAAATCCTTTTGGGAATCTGGAGGAGCAAGCACTGGGGCAGAAGTCAGCTTGTCCTTGAGTACCTGGAAACTTTCCTGACACTTTTCTGTCCAATCAAAATTAACACCCTTGTAAAGCAGATTTGTCAGCGGCTTGGCAATCTTGGAGAAGTTATTGACAAAACAGTGACAATAGCTGGCGAGTCTGAGAAAGCTTCTGACTTGTTTGACATTCTTCGGGGGAGTCCAGTCAAGAATGGCCTAAACTCATTCTGGGTTGACGGCAATACCATCCTTGGAAATTACATGACCAAGGTAGGTTACTTCGGGTAACAAGAATTCACACTTGGAATACTTGGCATAAAGTTGGTGCTCTCGAAGCTTTTCCTGAACAAGATGAAGATGTTCAACATGTTCTTCTTTATTCTTGGAATATACAAGGATATCATCCAGATAAACCATGACAAACTTGTCAAGGTATTCCATGAATATATAGTTCATCAGACGAGAGAATGTCGCTGGAGCATTAATTAGGCCGAAAGACATGACGGTGTACTCATATAAACCATAGCGAGTAACAAATGCAGTCTTGGGAATATCCTCTTCAAGAACCCAGATCTGATGATAACCCAACCTCAAGTCGAGTTTAGAGAAGACCAAGGATCCAGCAAGTTGATCATATAGATCATTGATCCGAGGAAGGGGATACTTTTTCTGAATTGTTGCTTGGTTGATAGGCCGGTGGTCTTGGACCAAACGATTTGTTCCATCCTTCTTCTTAACAAAGAGAGAAGGTGCTCCCCAAGTAGAGGAACTTGGATGAATGAAACCCTAGCAAAGTGAATTTCCGATTTCCTCCTTAAGCTCAAGTAGTTCATGAGGCGGCATCTTGTAGGGTCGTTTGGCGATAGGAGTGGTGCTTGGTTTCAAGTCGATGATGAATTCGATAGCTCGAACAGGGGGTATCCCTAGAGTTCTTCTGGAAAGACATCTTGGAAGTCGCAAATGACTGGAATGTTTTCAATTCCCTCAAGAGGTGATGCGTTCAATGCATTCAAGGAATAAATATGGGCTACAACATTTCGAACAAGATGAGCATGGTAGCTTACTATCTCATTTGAAAGATGTAGGAGGTGGAAGGTTTTAGTGGCACAAATGATAGAGGTATTATGTGCTTTCAACCAATCCATTCCCAAAATGAGGTCGATATTGGAAGACTTCAAAATAATGGGGGAGGCATGAAATTCCAAACCTTCGATTTCAACAGGGACGTTGTGGCTAACCATGGAGGTTTGACATTGGCCTGCACGAGTGTGTACCACTAGTGGAGTGTTCATCTCTTCATATTTAGTGCCATGCATGAATGCAAAATCTTCTGATATGAAAGAATGTGATGCTCCTGAATCGAATAAAACAGAAGCTGGTATTGAATTAATGAGAAGAGTAACCATCATAGTAGCAGGATGGTCTTGAGCTTCATTCAAATAAATGTGGTTAGCCTGACCAGGACCATAAGGTCTGGCATGGTTGTCACGGTGCTGGTTGTAACCACGACCAGTTGAAGGAAGAGCTAGTTGATTCTGATTCTGATAGCAATTCCTGGCACGGTGACCTGAACGGCCACACTTGAAGCATAGTCCATCTTGGGGTTGGGAGAGGGAGCTTGGATGGTACAGATCAAAGAGGTTTCCTCATTGGTGGAGGAGGCAGGCGAGGTGCAGCATAGGACGACCTTGGTGCATGAGCAATTGGATGATACATGCCGTGGGGGATCCATATCCTACGCTTATACCATGATGGGCCTGAAGATGAGCCAGCATCACGGTTGTGCCTGAGGGATCCCTGGTGTTCCCAAAGACCAGTCTCAACCTGAATGGCCGATACGTCTCCAATGTATCTATAATTTTTTATTGTTCCATGTTGTTATATTATCATTCTTGGATGTTTTACAATCATTTTATATCATTTTTTGTACTAACCTATTGACATAGTGCCCAGTGCCAGTTGTTGTTTTCTGCATGTCTTTTACATCGCAGGAAATCAATACTAAACAGAGTCCAAACGTAGCAAAACTCTTTGTGGATTTTTTGGGCCAGAAGACATCCAGTGGGCCAGGAACGCACCTGAGGGGAGCTCCCAGGGGAGCATTGAAGGAAATATGCCCTAGAGGCAATAATGAAGTTGTTATTTTATATTTCCTTATATCGTGATAAATGTCTATTATTCATGCTAGAATTGTATTAACAAGAAACTTGATACATGTGTGAATACATAGAAAAAACACTATGTCCCTAGTATGCCTCTACTTGACTAGCTCGTTAATCAAAGATGGTTAAGTTTCCTAGCCATAGACATGTGTTGTCATTTAATGAACGAGATCACATCATTAGGAGAATGATGCGATGGACAAGACCAATCCGTTAGCTTAGCATAATGATCATTCAGTTTTATTGCTACTGCTTTCTTCGTGTCAAATACATATTCCTCCGACTATGAGATTATGCACCTCCCGGACACCGTAGGAATGTCGTGTGTGCTATCAAACGTCACAACATAAGTGGGTGATTATAAATCTATAGGTATCTCGAAGGTGTTTGTTGGGTTGGCATAGATCGAGATTAGGATTTGTCACTCCGAGTATCAGAGAGGTATCTTTGGGCCCTCTCGGTAATGCACATCATATGAAGCCTTGCAAGCAATGTACCTAATGAGTTAGTTACGAGATGATGCATTACAGAACGAGTAAAGAGACTTGTCGGTAATGAGATTGAACTAGGTATGAAGATACCGATGATCGAATCTCGGGCAAGTAACATACCGATGACAAAGGGAATAACGTATGTTGACATTGCGGTTCGACCGATAAAGATCTTCGTAGAATATGTGGGAACCAATATGAACATCCAGGTTCCGCTATTGGTTATTGACTGGAGAGGTGTCTCGGTCATGTCTACATAGTTCTCAAACCGGTAGGGTCCGCACCCTTAACGTTTGATGACGACTGGTATTATATGAATTATGTGTTTTGGTGACCGAAGGTTGTTTCGGAGTCCCGGATGAGATCACGAACATGATGAGGAGTCTCGAAATGGTCGAGAGGTAAAGATTGATATATTGGAAGGTTACATTCAGATATCAGAATGGTTTCGGGAAGTTTCGGATGTTTTTCGGAGTACCAGGAGGTTACTGTTCCTCCTCCTGCCCCCCCCCCCCCCCCAGGGGGGGGGCAAAATAATGGGCCAACATGGGCCATAGGAGAGAGGGGATCCATCCCACAAGGGGTTGCCGCGACCCCTCCCATAGGGAGTACGAATTGGACTAGGGGAGGGGGCGCGCCCCCTTTCCTTCTCTGGTTCCCTCTCCCTTCCCCTTTTCCCCTCCAGAAAGAAGGAAAAAAGTGGGGGGAAATCCTACTAGGAGTGGAGTCCTAGTAGGACTCCCCCCATGGCGCATGCCCCTGGTGGCCGGCCTCCTCCCCCTCCTTTATATATGGGGGCGGGGGGCACCCCAAAGGCACAACAATTATTCTCTTAGCTGTGTGCGGTGCCCCCTCCACCATTTACTCCTCCGATAGTATCATTGTAGTGTTTAGGCAAAACCCTAAGTGGATCACATCACCAACACCGTCATCACGCCGTCGTGCTGACGAAACTCATCGACTCCATCGATATTCTGCTAGATCACGAGTTCAAGGGACGTCATTGAGCTGAACGTGTGCAGAACTCGGAGGTGTCGTACATTTGGTACTTGATCAATTGATTCGAGAAGACGTTCGACTACATCAACCACGTTAAGTTAACGCTTACGCTTTCGGTCTACGAGGGTACGTGGACACACTCTCCCCTCTCGTTGCTATGCATCTCCTAGATAGATCTTGCATGAGCGTAGGAAATTTTCTGAAATTGCATGCTACATTTCCCAATAGTGGCATCTGAGCCAGGTCTATCTGTAGATGATATGCATGAATAGAACACAAAGAGTTGTGGGCGGTGATCGTATACTGCTTACCACCAATGTCTTATTTTGATTCGGCGGTATTTTTGGATGAAGCGGCCCGGACTAACCTTACATGAACACGTTCATGAGATTGGTTCCACCGACAGACATGCAACTAGTTTTCCATAAATGTAGTTTGCAGGTGTCTATTTATCCAACTTTAGTTGAATCAAATTTGACTGCGGCCGGTCCTTTTGAAGGTTAAAACAACAAACTTGATAAATCACCATTGTGGTTTTTGTGCCATAGGTATGTACGGTTCATGCTAGCAACCCGTAGCAGCCACGTAAAACTTGCAACAAACAAAGTAGAGGACGTCTAAATTGTTTTTGTAGGGCATGTTGTGATGTGATATGGTCAAGAGATGATGTGATATAAAGATTGTTGTATGAGATGATCATGTTTTGTAAAAGTTATCGGCAACTGGAAGGAGCCATATGGTTGTTGATTTATTGTATGAGATACAACGTGCTATGTAATTGCTTTACTTTATCACCAAGCGGCAGCGATATTCATAGAACCAATGGTTGGCGAGACGACCACAACGCTATGATGGAGATCAAGGTGTCCAGCCAGTGACGATGGAGATCATGACGTTGCTTCGGTGATGGAGATCATGAGCACAAGATGATGATGGCCATATCATGTCACATATTTTGATTGCATGTGATGTTTATCTTTTGTGCATCTTATTTTTCTTAGTATAGCAGTAGCATTATAAGATGACCCCTTACTAAATTTCAAGGTATAAGTGTTCTCCCCGAGTATGCACCGTTGCGAAAGTTCTTCGTGCTGAGACACCACATGATGATCGGGTGTGATAAGCTCTACGTTCAAATACAATGGGTGCAAGCAAGATTACACGCGGAATACTCGGGTTAAACTTGACGAGCCTAGCATATACAGATATGGCCTCGAAACACTGGAGACCGAAAGGTCGAAAGTGAAGCATATAGTATATATGATCAACATAGTGATGTTCACCATTGAAGACTACTCCATTTCACGTGATGATCGGACATGGTTTAGTGGATTTGGATCACATATCATTTAGATGACTTGAGGGATGTCTATCTAAGTGGGATTTCTTAAGTAATATGATTAATTGAACTTAATTTATCATGAACTTAGTCTTAATAGTATTTGCAAACTATGTTGTAGATCAATAGCTTGCGGTGTAGCTCCCCTATGTTTTTTGATATGTTCCTAGAGAAAACTAAGTTGAAAGATAATAGTATCTATGATGCAGACTAGGGCTGTGATCTAAGGTTTATCCTCATTGCTGCACAGAAGAATTATGGCCTTGATGCACCGCTATGTGACAGACCTGTTGCAGGAGCAGATGAAGATGTTAGCTCAATATGATGACTACTTGATAGTTTAGTGCACCAGGCTTTATGGCTTAGAACCGGGACTTCAAAAACATTTTGAACGCCACAGAGCACATGAGATGTTCCAAGAGCTGAAATTGGTATTTCAGACTCATGCCCATGTCGAGAGGTATGAGACCTCTGACAAGTACTTTGCCTAAAAGATGGAGGAGAATAGCTCAGCTAGTGAGCATGTGCTCAGAATGTCTGGGTACTACAATCACTTAAATCAAGTGGGAGTTAATCTTCCAGATAAGATAGTCATTGACAGAGTTCTCTAACACTACTGCAGGATGCTGCTAACACGACACTATGACCAGAGACCCTTTGACGAAACTGTGTGCGATGCATAAATCGCAAACGGTGATGTCAAAAAACCATCAAAAAATATGCAAAACGTTTGCGATGAATGATCCATCAAACACGGTTCAGATTTTAGTTGCATGTGCGATGAGCGGCATACGGTTGATCTGTACAAACTGTTTGCGATGAGACCGAACAATAGAAATGGGCATCCAGATCAAGGTGTGTGTGGTATACAGCATACAGTTCGCTTCGATGAACCGTCTGCGATGATTGAGGTGAACACAAACGATTCGGTGTAACAAGATGTGTGTGATACCCGGCAAAACAGGTCGGTAATTAGAATCGTGTGCAATCATTATGGACAGCCCATGCGGTCTTTTTTTGTGAATTGTGTGCTCGTTAGGGCACACAGTTCAACAAACCAACCTGTGGGCGATAATGTAGAATATCGCTGTCGAATACATATTACTAACCGTGTGTGATGAGATTGATAGATTAAACAGAGATATATACAATCTGCTTAATTTAGTCCTTCTTCTTGTTGTTGTTGCTGGATGGCCCCGCGACATCGTCTTGGCGAGGATGCTTCTTGCCGCTGACCGTTGGCTTTTCATCACCGCCGCCGTCATCATCGTCGTTGCTGTCGTCGTCGTCCGCCTCCTCGTTCGACCATTCCTCCTCATCATCATCGCCGTCCTCTTCTTCGTCCTCCGACGGCTCCTCGTCCATTTGGTTGTCGTCTAACGACTCTGGAGGCGGCGTCCCTTCTATCCGGATGTAATCAAGGTCTGGGCTCGACGCCGGACTCATGGAAGATGAGCGGGATGATTCCGATGTTGACCTATAATTGGGCGCCAGACTGCTGGCCGAACTGTCGTCCTCACTGTCGCTCGACATGGCTACAGAAAGTGTGCCAGTGTTTATAGCAGCCTGCAGGGGACGATGAAGATGGTGGAAACTTAAGCGGGGTATGCAAAGAAGAGGAACTGCCAATT